>NW_019272019.1:2372692-2397692 GCF_002738345.1 Cucurbita maxima
TTTTTTTTTTTTTTTTTTTTTTTTTTTAGTTGAATTTTTTAAAATTAAAAATTTTGGATCGGCTTGTGGATTGACGTTTCTTTAGTTGGGTCAACTCGATCAAATCAAAAATGGGGTTTCAATCCAATCATATTCTATCCTACTTTTAAGATTATTATGAAGATTAAAATTATTTAACCTATATAACCGTAACGAATGTTTGATATTTGAGTTCTATCGTATTTTATTTATTAATGTAACCTATGTTGTTTGATATTTGAGTTCCAATCCAATCAATTCCAACCCAAAATTTAAGATACTTTTGAAGATTAAAAATTAAATAAATACAAACCTCAAAGTTGAGGATCTAAACTCCCTAATTTAACAACATCACTTTTAAAACCTATTTTTGGTCCTTCTTTGCAAATTTATAGCACAAATTTTATATACAACATAAATATTTTGTCAAAATAGTATTTTAGTATCCATACTTTGAAACCGTAATTTTAATTAGTTTTAAATTCAGTCCTCCTGACTTCACAAATAACCATGACAATTGAGACTCTCATGTAAATAGCTCGTAATAAAGTTTGATCCTATTCATGAAGATTATCATTCTAAAGAGAAAGTTTGAATCAGTTGAGATGAGAAAACGTTGATAGAGAACATGTTTGGAACTCATATACAAAGTTTTATCTTTTTGTTTAGAGCATGTTTGGAACGACTCTAAATATTCTTAAAAAAAATGTTTATAATTACTTCTAAGTACTCAGAATTACATAGTTTAGAGATGTAATTAAGAAAAAAAAAACAAGAAGGCAAAAATCACCTCCTTCCTAGTTGCTGAACGGACCAGATCAACATCTGGTGAACCTTTGAGAAGCTCATTTCTAGCTGCAAGGTGAGAAACACATGGAGGGCTTGTAAAGCCACTTTTCGAGACCCTTTTGATGAGAGATACGAACCAGAGGCTTGATTTGTGAGATCCCACGTTGGTTGAGGAGAAGAATGAAACATTCTTTATAAGAGTGTAGAAATCTCTCCCTAACAGACGCTTTTAAAAACCTTGAGGAGAAACCCAAAACAAAAAACCCAAAGAAGACAATATCGGCTAGCGGTGGGCTAAGACTGTTATAGAGTTATATGAAACTAGTAAGCAAACTGCGAGTCCATGGATACTTGAACCCCAGAGTATCTAGCCGAGTGCAAGGTCGTGATAAGGTCGAGAATGGGATTTTGGTTACTCAAGGAAATCATGAGAAGGATAATGCATTGCTATTAAAGGGCTCCATTTGGTTCCTATGACTTTAGATGAAAAGATGTTGTTGGAAGGTTTTTAAAACGCGTATGCTAGAGAGGTTTCCACCCCTTATCCAACCGGCCGACGTGGGATCTCATAATCCACCTCCTTTAGGGCCTAGCAAGGATGTTGACACTCATTCCCCTCTCCAATCGATGTGGGATCTCACAATCCATCTCCCTTCGAAGACCAATGTCCTCACTGACACTCGTTCCTCTCTCCAATCGATGTGGAATCTCACATCTCACCTCTTTGACAAATGAGAATCAAAGGTCTACAAATCCTGTCTATCATTGCATAGCAATAGAAGCCTACTCACTTCTCGACGTCTCGTCGGTCAATACATATTCATCGAGAACCAAACCAAGTGTTGCCCATTTTGATTTGAGGAAATCTTAAATTTGAGTAGTAATTCTCAACCTCTCATCTTTACATCTCCTTTGATCTCCTATCATGGATTCAAAAACATCCAACAAATCATCCAGCCCCTCAGGGTGATCACCTATTACTTTCAAGGCATAGACAATGCTTTCAATGGTGGACAAAAAACCAGTCTTAGGCTGACGTCTCACTTCACTATACAAGCTCATCTTCTCTAAATCCAACTTCATATGAGGCAAAAGCCTCAACCAAGGATTTTCATTGTACATTCTCTTAGCTTTTGCCCATGTTCCATCTAAAACTATCAAATTATTGACATGAAAATCACTACCATGAACATCATCATCATTTACAGTAAAAGCATTATCAGAGGGAAAAAGTAGTACTGACTTGGGAGGAACCTCAATTTCGAACTCGGCATATTCCTCTAGCTCCTTGCTTTCATCCACCTTCCGCTTCTGCAGTTTCTTCACGATGAATCCTTTCGCCATTGATGCCCTAATTTCTGGAGATGCGAAAGTCTCATCGATTTTAAGATCCTGCAAACTCGGTTGATGCATCCAGATGTGATCGAATGAGTTAACGACGCCATATTTCCCAATCGTAGCGGTAATCGCAGCTCCTTCGTCAGATTTTGTGCAAGTAGGTTTATCAACTAGAGATTCATCCCGATTCTGTACTTGAATTTGAGGCTTTTGAGCAGCATTTTGACCATTTCCGAAACTAAATTCTTCATCAGAATTTAGTTCAGGCAACCGAATAGTGAATCGAGCCTCGAAATTAACGTCGGAAACCGTAGCGATCTCGACATTCTTGAGACCTAATTTTGCGATTCTAGAAGAATTTAGCGGGTGCTTTTTCTCTAAACTGTGTTGAAGAATGATTACTCCGACTGAGTTCTCGAGACTAGGGCTTTGGAGCCGCGAACAGAGACAGATACGAGCCGGTTTCGAACAGGATGGACAAACGAGTCTTCCGGAACTGGGAGGAACATCCGCCATAGCTAGGGTTTGAAGAAGCTTGAATTGAAGATGATTTGGAGGAATGCGATTTAGCGGGTTTTTAGAGTTTCCGAACCGGATCCGAAATCGAAAATGAAGCATCGTTCTCGGCGGCGCTCTATCGTCACCGGCGAATTTCCCGACAACGCCATTTGTAGAAGTAGAAAAGTGTACGTACTTTACGACGTCGTTTGATTGAGTAGATAAGTTTTCCTACGTGTAATAATGATTGGCTCATATTAGTTTCATTGCAATATTCCCTTTTTCAATTTTTTTAATCATTTAATTATTTTAAAACAACAATTCACCAATTCCGATTGTTACCCGACTCTCACAATAGTATGAAATTGTCCACTTTGAGTATAAGCTATCATGACTTTACTTTTGGTGAAACTCCATACCAATGGAGAGATTATTCTTTGATTATAAACTCACGATCATCCCCTGAATTAGCTAATGTGGAACTTTCATCATCCAACATCAATAACCCGACTTGCTAATAAATTTGAAAACTTGCATTTCATTTCGTTCGAATTTAATATTTAAAATACTTTTATTTTTAACTCGATCAGGTGGCTTGAAAATTTGGCACAAGACAATTCGTGCTCTTATCCTTTTAACTAGATCGAGAGTTTTTTAAATTTATTATATATAACTCGAATCTAATTTAAAAGATAATTATGTTAGGAAAAAAATTAATTTTATTTATTATTGGAGTTTGGGTCGTTACCCACCATCGATTGATAATAGTTTTATAAGTTAGGATCATCGAGAGAAAAATAAATAAATAAATAAATAGTTTTATCCTAAATTTTAAGCGTTAGAGATCGAACAAACCTACGAAAATCTATTAATGTAAACGACGAATATAGATTTTTCTATGAATTAGTGACAAATTATATTTATTTTATTTTATATATAAATATAAATAAATAAATAAATAAACAATATTATATTTTTTATTTATAAAATATTATTAAATTTGAAATTATATTAAAAATTGAAAATTATCCATTAAACATAATATTTTCTTTAGAAATATATAAAAGATAGAAAAAAAATTAACGTGGAAAATCCAATTTCCTAAAAAATAAATAAATAAAATTATTTACTCTATTTTTTTAAAAATAATTTAATTTTTATGGTTGAAAGTATTGAGTTTTTGGTAATTTTTACATTATTTTTTTAATTAGAAAAAATTAAAATAAGGTAAAAAAATTAATTTTTATTATTGATTGAGTTGAATTTATAAAATTTAGTTAATTGATTTTTTATAATATTTATTCGATAAATTAAATAAAGAGATTGAATTTAGCATTTATTTAAAATGATTTAATAATATAATTTTATAAATTATGAAGGTTCTGTAAATTCTGTCACTGTCAAGTATGAACCAAAGTGGAAATGGAAGAAGAAGTGGATAAATTGTTCTTCTTTTCACACAAACAAACAATTTTCAAAAGGGTGATTTCTTCGGTGTTCTAACAAATTGCAGGAAGCAATCGAATGAACTCGAGTGAAAATGGAAGGGAAGGTGATTCTTATGCTCTTGCTCTTCGTTTCAATCATCTCCACTTTCAGAGCTGATTATGTTCGTCCTCAACCACGCGAAACTCTGCATTTTCCATGGAGTTTTAAATCATCTTCTCAGCCACTGCAGGTTTCATTTCCACTTCTTCTTGAGTTTTGTTTGTGCAAGCGAGATTGAGTCGTTGTTGTGTCGGATTTTTTAAGATTCGTTGTGAATCCATGGTTGATTTTGCAGTAGCTCGATTCTTGTAGGTGAATCGCTTTTAAATCGAATTCTCGTTGTACAGTAATTTTTGTCAACTGTTCGTCAATTTCCGACCTGTTAAATCTTGGTATTTACTAGTATCATCTGTATGTTTGTTTGTGAAGAAATTTGGTGGACTATCTTGGCTAAGAATAGTAACGATTTTTTTCCCCTTCTGAATTTGGTAGTTTTAGGGTTTTGATCATTAACATCAACCTAGATTGGTTAAGAACAAGAACAAATGATTATGCTGGAGTAAGAACAAATGGCTAAGATCGTTAGCATGGTACAAATCCCTGTAATATCATTTCTTAACCAATTAACATTGATAATCACTTGCATAATTTTGTGCTAATTTTCGAAGTCCATGAATGAAGGAAAGTTTTAGGAGTTTGAGTTGTTTTTGTTTGATGTATTTCATTAATTCCTTTTAGGTGCATGTCTCCCTAGCAGGAGACGAGCATATGAGAGTCACATGGATTACTAACGATCATTCTGCTCCCTCTTATGTTGAATATGGCACATCACCTGGAGAATATACTTCTGTTTCTCAAGGAGAGAGCACCTCATATAGTTATATGTTGTACAAGTCAGGGAAGATACATCATACAGTAATCGGTCCTCTAAAGGCTGGGACGGTTTATTATTACCGATGTGGAGGGGAAGGTTCTGAGTTCCAGCTGAAGACACCTCCTTCCCAGTTGCCAATTACTTTTTCAGTGGCTGGGGACCTGGGTCAAAGTGGATGGACTAAATCAACACTAGAGCACATTGATCTGTGCAAATATGATGTTCATCTGCTTCCAGGCGACCTATCCTACGCTGATTACTTGCAGCATCGGTGGGACACATTTGGTGAGCTTGTGGAGCCGCTTGCAAGTGCGAGGCCATGGATGGTAACTGAAGGGAACCATGAAAAGGAGGACATATTTCTATTCAAGGCTCCATTTGACTCCTATAATGCAAGATGGAAGATGCCATTTGAGGAGAGTGGATCAAGTTCAAATCTCTATTATTCTTTTGAAGTTGCCGGAACTCATGTGATTATGCTTGGATCGTATACTGATTATGATGAATCCTCATATCAATATGCATGGTTGAAGGTTCGTGAGCTTTAATTTTTTTTACAGAAGGAATCTCCCACTAGTTGATATTATTTATGGAAAGGGAGAGAGAGTCGTCGCCCAATTAGTTAAGAGAAAACTGTCTAGTTCTATTGAAATAACTATTTAGGTGAGATTCTGCATTTAGTTTAATTAGATTGGGATGCTTATTGAGTAGAAGTTTATGACACTTTTATAAGATCATATGAACATTAAGCCATATGAACCTTGAGCCTTAGGTTACGGAACCTAGTGATTATTTATAGCTTAGTCAATGATCATAGATATAGTAAAGCTATATATGGTAAATGACATATGAAGTAAATAGTACTAAATAATAAATAGGTAGGGTAAAAAGCTATATCTATGGTAGATAGTTATATATAGTAGATGATTATATCGGGTAAAGTTATATATATTAAAATGAATTATATATATATATATATACCCTATTAGGCAATATATATATACCCTATGTTTTGAAAATGTATTCTCAGTATTCTCTTGTTGTACATACATCAATATAAACCTTAGCCAATATTCCTCTTTGCATTTTCTCTCCCATGTTCTTTGTGTTTATCTAGATCGAGTGTGTGCGTTGTTGTGCGATCCTAGTCAAAGTCTAAATGCCTAACCCAACCAGTTCATTGGATTTGACCATTCAATTCAACGTCTTCTCTCGACTCCTTCCACTACCATGAATCCCTTGAATAGATTTCTTATATCAGAAATTTTCTTGTTCAATAGGCTGATCTTGCAAAGGTGGACAGGGAAAGAACACCCTGGCTAGTAGTGTTATTCCATGTGCCATGGTACAATAGTAATAAAGCTCATCAAGGTGAAGGTGCAGGTATGATGGCTGTCATAGAGCCGTTGTTATATGCAGCTGGGGCAGACATAGTCATTGCTGGCCATGTCCATGCTTATGAACGCTCGGTATATAATTTTTGCTCTTTTTGCATATCTGATTATTCCTTGTTCGCCTCGAGTATCTGTTGATTCATTTTCACTCTTTGGCAGAAACGTGTGAATGCTGGAAAATCTGATCCTTGTGGTGCTGTGCATATAACTATTGGTGACGGAGGAAACCGAGAAGGTTTAGCTCACAAGTATGGGATAACTATATTAAAGTGAACTCTTTATGAAAGTTCAATAACCATAATTATCGAAATATAGCTATTTCATTCCATAAGTACGAACATTAAGGGATGAAAATGTTGAAAGCTGATTCATATTTCGTTTCATTTAGGTACAACTCACAGCCTGAATGGTCAATTTTTCGGGAAGCTAGTTTCGGTCACGGGGAACTCAATATAGTGAACTCAACTCATGCGTTTTGGAGTTGGCATAGAAATGATGATGATGAACCAGTGAAGTCTGATCAAGCATGGATAACCTCATTGGTAGGTTCTGGTTGTGTTGCTGAGAAGAACCATCAACCGAAGAATTTCAGATGAAACCTTTGGATCGATTTAACATAGTTTATCGTTTCTCCTTCAGAAATTTCCTCTCTGTTCCAATGTAAATAGTTGATGTGAACTTATAATTCATCTTAGTTGCATCAGTTTCTAGTTCCATTATTCTCATTTATCTGCATCTACACCTGTAATTTGACTAAAACTCATTATATATAAGGTATATCAATAGATTATATAAGGTATATCAATAGATTGTAGCAAATCAATTATCGTTATTGCTCAGTATCGAAGCTATCCCAAGATTTGATGTCAGGGTTATTAGATCCCACATTGGTTTGAGAGAGGAATGAAACATTCATGAAGGTGTGAAAACCTATCCCTATTAGACGCGTTTTAAAACAGTGAGGCTGACAGTGACAGTAACGGGTCAAAGCGGACAATATCTACTAGCGGTAGACTTGGATTATTACAAATGGTATCGATTCAGACACTGAGCAGTATGCTAATAAAGACGTTGGGTCCCCAAAGGGGGTGGATTATGAGATCCCACATCAGTTGGGGAGGGAGACAATCTTTTTTATACGATTGTAGAACCCTTTCACTATCAGCAGCAATATGTAACAAGCTAAGATGAACAGTATCTTTTAGTGGTGGACTTGAACAACTACCAATAGTATTAGAACTAGACATCGAACGGTGTGTCATTGAAGACACTAGTCCCTAAGGGGATAGATTGTGAGATCCCACATCGTTCGAAGAGGGAAACGAAACATTTGTTATAAAAGTATGAAAACCTTTCTCTATAAGATGCGTTTTAAAATGAGGACAATGACAATACGTAACAGACCAAAACGGATAATATCTACTAGCGATGAGCTTGAGCTGTTACAATGATATTAATCAAAGATGTTCGAGTCTAAGATCTATAACGAGCATAAACTTGCATGAGAAGGTTAGTCGAGATGCTCAACTTCAACATTACAACACAAGGTTTGAGAAATGAACATCAACAAATTCCCAAAACTCATTCAAGCTACATTTCCTCTCGCTGTTGGCATCGACCTTCTTCGGGTTCGTGCTCTCTTCTCGTCCTCTCTTCCCTCCCCACTATATAATCTTCTCATCTCCGAACAAAATGAGTACACATTATAGTTTTCTCATCCTTGAAGAAAATCCATCCTCTCATCATCTATAACATCATTGATAACAGAGACCGCGTGTTCCACACGCACGTCCCCGACGTCCAACATCCACCATCTACGAGTTCACGTCCTCTTCACGATCTTTCTTCCCTCTCCACAGTATAATCTGCTCGTCCTTGAACAAAATGGGTACACAAGGTACCAAATCCTGGATTGTCGGAAGGGGAAACTTAGCATGGACAGTATTCAATCAACATTGACCAGAGTTCTATGCTTTAATCTTTAGATTACAAACATACTTAGAATTAATGGGATGAGAAGAGCTTTACCATTAATTTAACGCCTATCCGTTTGCAATCACTGCTTCCAACATGAGTGCAATCTAGTCGAACCACCTCCTCGAACCCGAAAGCTTCTCTAACTCTCTCCACGACGTTAACATATACACCATTCCTCGCTGCAGAAAACACACTCATGGGTGAAGTTTCAACTTAATAAAACTTCAAAATGCAATCTTACTAGCCATATCTCAAAAACAAACAAATCTTGTAAAGAAAATAAAGATTTGTAGTCAACTTGAGCATAAGTAAATGGTATCAGAGCTAGACACTGGACACCGATTGATCTATAATGATAGAAAGAATAGTGCATTGAAACGACGATTACTCACTTAGTTTCATAAGAGGAGGAGAATTCAATCCCCTGCCTCTCATTTCCTTTGTTTCCTCAAATGACAAGCCATCAGCCACATTCTTCACAAGCTTTGGATATATTGGTGCATAAGGTTTCCACAACATAAGAGGTATAGTTGGTCGATTCTCGGGATCGTAGTTTCGACCACGGTATAACAGAAGGATATTGATATGTCGATATATAATCTTCCCACCAGACTTGTCCTACAGAGAAACTATAGCTCACATCAGGTAATTTCCTTATGAAAGTTCATCTTTAAATTGAACACATTGAGATTCAAACCTCAAGATGGAAACATATATTGTTCATATCAAGAGTTGGCACTCCCAAGCATTTGATCCTCACAGCTTCAGCCCTTCTCCAATGGTTGTGTATATCATCCAACATGTTATGAGTAACTCCCCCTTTTCCTAGTTAAGTCAAATGCAAAACCAAACTACTCAAACCCTCTATTCCTTCTTAATTGATCTAAACAAATATCTGAGCAACAGTTCATGATCATGAAAAACAAGAACAAAACTGTAGAATGTGCATAAGAAATACAAATAAACAGCGACCAGCCAATTTCCTCCATTAACATGAATTCAAATTCTCATACCAAGATTGATTTGCCGAGAACAATTGTTATGCCGATACTGTTCCACAAGCTCTGCAACTTCCTCCTCCGATAATGGATCTCCAAGAATCCGTTTTCTCTCCTCTAACACTTCATTTATTTTCACTTCCACCTCTGAAGGAGCCGAAGTTCCAGTCCATTTGCGGTCAAGTCGGCCAGGTCCGAACGGCGAGAATTTGGGAGATTCTCGATAGCCTATCGGATTAACCGAGGGATTGGTCTCGGAGTAGGAGTAGAAGAAATCGAAAGGAAGATCGGAATGAAGAGGAAGAGTAGGGTTTTTGATTGAATTCGAATTTCCATCTTGGATCTTCTTCTTCTTCGCCTTTTGGAGCTTCGAAACAGGAGAAAATGGCGGATCGTAAGGGATTTCAGAGAGAGATTTGGAGAAAAATCGGCAAATCGAGAGGAAATAGCCACTGGATTTTTGGTTTAAGTGATCTGGAAATCTGATTCGGGTTCGTAAATGAATAGCCATCTTCGGCGGCTCAACGAGGGTATACTGGAGGTTAACAGTCTTGCAGCGAGGCAGAGAAGAAGGGAACTTCGTACGACGTCGTTTTAGCGGTACGAGGCGAGGGTAACCACGTCATTTCCAAAGACAAGCTAGGGGTACTATGGTAAATACGTTTGAGGGCTTGTAGACATCCAGGAAACCACAAGCACTCGCCTGTAACTCTGAATAAGTCAAGCCAATTTGGTCTTATGATCGGTAAATGTATACTCAAGTCTCTAAGCCAATTTGGTCTTATGATCGGTAAATGTATACTCAAGTCTCTAACTTTATATTGAGAAGAAGATTTTAGAAAACGGGCTGAAAGATTTTTGAAAATAAAGTTGAAAGAAAGATTGAAACTAGTGTTAGATGACTACAAGCAAAAAGATAGCACAACGACTTAATAACATATAACTTTTCGGGCAGGGAAGATTTGACAACTAGCCACATTCCTTATGTTACATTTGATTCAAGTATAGTAAGCCTAGACTTGATTTAACCGAATGGTCATACAAAATTTGGGAGAGAAGAATTGACGGCTAGTCGCATTTTCTATAGTACAACTGTAAAACTATAAAACTATCAAGTGATACAAGGTAAGAGTTTTGACATATAACAAATATGTGGCCAAGGGCAACACGCCTTGGACAAATATGACCGTGACACACAACATCGCTAACTGGCAATGTGGGTATTGGATCGGTTCTAATTCTAGCTAGATACTTGAGCCTTGCAACTTTCAAGAAGAAGAACGCATTGGATTACACTTAAAACCGAACAATGTTATAACATACAAAATATTGCTATTATTGCCAACTTTAAGGTTAAAGTTGTAGAGTTCTTATTTCAAATATATTGTGTTCTTGGTGTTCTTGGTCGAGCTCTATAGAACGAACGACGTTGCTTGATGAGTATGTTCTTTTACATGTGTTCTTTCTTGGAATCAAAGTTTTCTCGAAAAAATTTGGATTCTATTACTAATTTTTGTTCGTTCTTCTGTCATCTACAGATTCGAAAGGAACATATAAGCAGCTGAAAAATAAAAAATATATGGATGCGTGTTCATAATATTAATTTTTAAAAATAAAAAAATTAAATAATTATTAAACAAAACCTTAATAATTACAAATATTTTAAATTCTTATTAAATCTCCTCTTTCCATATGTCTACTGTATAGAACCCAAATTAAGTCATATAAATAAATAATATATATTATATATATATATATATATATAATATAGCAACATACCAACAACATATAAACTTAGTGTTTGCCTGCAGCCAAGAAAAGGACACAATTTGATTCCCATGGATCAATTTGGAATATTACTAAGTTTATGTCTTTTGTTTTTTAGTTTTGTTTCGTTCGAATAATATGATTGGCTAAAACTCACCGATCATTGTAATCGGTACTTTTTATGTTTAAAAATTCATCAAATTTTATTAATGTTTACTCGTAAACACCTCAATATAATTTGGCAAGTTAGACATATCTATAAGACAGAACGGTGATAGAGACAGAGACGGAGACGGAGACGGAGAAGCTTTCTCCGTCCCTCATTCTTGTGATCCTTTTCATTTATTTTTGTAGGAATCGGGTGGAAAGAATTCCCGAGATCGGGTTTTTCACGAAAAAATTTATATATTAAAATAAATAATTTAAATAGTATTTTATACCTAAAAATAATATAATATTCACAAATAAATAGCAATGAGATAGGCTCTCACTTCAAAAAAACCAAAACCAACCAACCAAGAATGATCGCCACAATCCTCCTTCTCATCACCATCTTCCTCTATCTCAGGCTTAGAGCCACCTTCTTCTCCTCCGCGGAGGCCAAAAACCTTCCTCCGGGGCCGCTGGGGGTCCCATTTATAGGCCAGAGCCTAAGCCTTCTTCGAGCCATGCGAGCAAACTCGGCCGAGCAATGGCTGCAGCAGAGAGTGGCCAAGTATGGGCCAATTTCGAAGATGACCCTTTTCGGGAAACCGACGGTGTTTGTACATGGGGTGGCGGCGAACAAGGCGGTGGTGTTTTCGGGGGAGGAGGAGGCAGTGTCGAACAGGCAGACGGAGTCGTTGAGGAGGATCTTGGGAGAGAGGAATTTGACGGAGTTGAGTGGTGAGGATCATAAGAGGGTTAGAGGGGCATTGGTTTGGTTCTTGAGGCCTCAGAGCTTGAAAGGGTTTGTGGGGAAGATGGATGGGGAAGTTAGGAAGCATTTAAACTTGCATTGGCATGGCAACAAGGAAGTCATTGTGAGTTCTCTAAATTTTTCTCCTTTTTCTTTTTCTTTTTTATCAAAAAAAATTATATAAATTGTTCGGGTTTGATGTAGGTTGCGTTTGAGTCTGAATTTTCAAACCCGACATTTTAGCAATTTTGCTTTTTTTTTTTTGGCTACATTAGCAACTTAAAAATAATAAAAAAATTATTATATTTTAGTATATATATATATATATAGTGAGCTCGATATTATGACGAGTTAAAAAAACGGTAGGGACAAAAAATGAGATTAAATGACATTTAGGGGCTAAAATGTCGAGTTTGAAAACTTGGTGACAAAAAATAACATAAGTCAAACTTCAAGGACCATAAGTGAAATTTTCTAGAAGATATGTCCTCTTTGACTTGGTTCTCCTCTCCAACGAGGTGAGATCGTTTTCCTCCCTAACCAATATGGGATCTCACAATTCACACCCTCCCCCCTTCGAGACCTAGCTTCCTCATTGGGACTCATTTCTTTCTCGAATTGATGTGAGATCTCACAATCCACCCCCCTTTAGGACCTAACATCCTCGCTGACACTTGTTTCCTTCTCCAACCAATGTGGGACCGCTCAATCTACCCTTCAGGGCCAACGTCCTTGCTGGCACATTGCCCGTTGTCTAACTTTAATACCATTTGTAAAAATTCAAGCTCACCACCAGTAGATATTGTCCTCTTTGGGTTTTTCTGTTCGGGCTTTCCCTCAAAGTTTTTTAAACATGTCTACTAGGGAGAGATTTCCACACCCTTATAAAAAATGTTTCATTCTCCTCCCCAACCGATGTCGGATCTCACAATAAATAAGTTTATGAAAAACAAGGTACTAAAACTTCTTTTTTAGCTTTAAAAACCCGTAAAAAGTAGATAACAAACGAAAAATTCAAAGGTGGAAATAGTGTTTATAACCTTAAAACTTCAAAAAACGAAAGAACAAAGAACAAAACAGTTATCAAACGAGACCTAAATCGTCGTTTTAACGTCTTAACAATGTTACAAAAACGCAGGTAGCGCCATTGATGAAAACGCTAACCTTTGACATCATATGCTCTCTCCTGTTTGGGATTGAAGAAGGGCCAACAAGAAAGAGCATAATAGAATGCTTCAAAACAATGGTGGATGGGATTTGGTCTGTTCCAATCAACCTGCCATTCACAAGGTACAGCCATAGCCTCAACGCAAGTGCAAAAGTTCAACAGATACTGAAGCAGCTTTTGAAGGACAAGGCACAAAAAATGGAAGAAGAAGAAGAAGAAAAGGAAGAGGATAAGAACCTGATTACTTGTCTGCTTAGCATCAAGAACAAAGACAAAGAACAAGCTTTGAGTGAGGAGGAAATTGTGCACAATATCATCCTTCTATTGATTGCTGGACATGACACAACATCCATTTTGATTACTCTTATGCTTAGGGTTATGGCTACAAACCCAACTGTTTATGCAGCTGTTCTTCAAGGTATGTATGTAAATTTCGAGTTCTTTCTTATATATGGGGTGTAGTTTAGATGAAATCGTTGAGGATTTTGAAAAAATGAGATTCGATCTTAGTAGAATTGGTTAAGTTATTAGGGTTCCAAGTAAGTCAAAGGGGGTGGGTCGGGTGCTTGTGGGTGGCCTCTGTTGTAAGTGCTTGTTGGACGGGGAAAGCTCTCCGTTTCTGGTTCTTTTATAGTCGAAATCTTTGAAACCACAAGAATTCTCAGTTAAAATAGGATTCTAACTCATTATCTTTTGAGATTTTGAGAAGAGTTGCTCTTTTGAGAGCATGTATGATGAAAGTGGTAAGTTGTGTTCGGAGGAAGGAGAATCATACAAATTTTTCTTAATTCACAAACCCTAAGGTTTATTTGTAACAATTCTAGCCTTATCCCACCGTTAGCAGATATTACTCTCTTTGGACTTTCTCTCCTGGGCTTCCTCTCAAGGTTTTGAAACACATCTAGTAGGGAGAGGTTCTCTCTCTCCAACTAATGTGAGATCTCACAATCCACTTCCCTTGGAAGCACAGTTTTGTTCCCTCGCTGGCACACCGCCCGGTGTTGAGCTTTGATACTATTTGTAACAACCATAGCCCACCGCTAGCAAATATTATCCTATTTGGACTTTTTTTCTGGACTTCGGACGTTTTAATATCGATTTAAACACCTTAACAGCCTAGTTTTAGAATGTTGACTTTTAAAAAGGTTTTTCAATGATTAGATAACTTCAATGGGGTCATTCTAATCTTAGAATCAATCAGTTATTCAGTCATTAAGATGAGATTTCGAGCTATATTTGTAACTCCAACTAAAAGTATACTCTTCATTGGATCATTGTTCATTATCAGTTAGTCAAATTCATCGACGGAATTGAATAACAACTAAACGTATACTATTTATAATTAAATAGAACATGAAGACATACATAGAAGCAAAGAATGTGGGGAGGCCCTCACTTGGGAAGATGTTTCCAAGATGAAGTACACATGGAGAGTAGCATTGGAGACTTTGAGACTTTTCCCACCTGTGTTTGGAGGGTTTAGAGTGGCTCTTAAAGACATTCAATTAGGTGGATACACTATTCCAAAAGGATGGCAAGTAAGCAAACTTCACCTTCTTTACTGTTTTTACAATATTCTTTTAAAGTTCAGGTACTAAACTCACAAGTCTTTACAGTTTTTACAATATTCTTTTAAAGTTCAGGTACTAAACTCATAAGTCGACGAGTATTAACTCAAACCCATTTCCCTTTTCTTTTCATTTGTTCTTCTAAACCCGACATTGATGAACTACCATTCACTGAATTCAGATATTTTGGGCGGCATCAATGACCCATTTGGACGAGAAAATATTCACAGACCCACAAAAGTTCAAACCAAGTAGATTTGATCAGAACCAGACGTCCATTCCACCACCCTTATCTTTCATCGCATTTGGTGGAGGACCCAGAATTTGCCCTGGCTATGAGTTTGCAAAGCTTGAAACTCTTGTCACAATTCATTACATAATCACTCAGTTCACTTGGAAGCTCTCTTCACAAGACTTCTTGACCAGAGATCCAAGCTTGATGCCCAACAAAGGGTTACCCATTCAACTTTACCCCAAATTATGAACAAACTTAGCACGAATCGACTAGTCTTGGGTGACTTGTAATGTAATATTCTATACTTTATTTCTAGGTTTAATCTTGTCTTTTATGTACATCGTTATGTTTTCAGTTGTCTGTAATGTTGTATAAGTTTCGAGTTCATTTTTATGTGTTCTTTGTTACCATCGATGTGAAAATCTAAACACGTACGTATAAGTTGTACTAAGGGTGTTCACACTAGGGATTATATTCCTCGTTCCCATCTTTGTCCAATTCCCCGCCCTGTCCTGTCCCGTCCCCTGCTTAATGTAAAAATATTATCAACACATAATATATATATATATATATTATGTATGGATATCCCACCAAATTTTAAACGAAACGATGAACTTCTTATTACTTTATTGTAAGACATCTTATTTCTAGGCACGTCTGTTATTAGTATCCCATCAAACCTTAAACTAAACGCAAGACTACTTATTATCGTCAAGTATTCAAGACCCAACCCGCACGACACGAAAGAAACCTTGAAGAGGGTTTCTAGCAGTTGTTTGGATGGAAGTAAGTTGGAAGAGAAGGGCACCTTTCGTTCATATGTTGATAGGGTTGGATGGTATTATATCGAGGCAAATCCATTCTATACCTTCCAAGAATTTGACAATATGGAAGCGTCACATTATCCCCACCATTGCACCATTTTGGGAGCCGGCTTGAATTGTTTTCATAAAAGTTGAGATTGTATGCATCTTTTATCTGCATCAAAGCATATGAAGAAAGAGCAAAATCATCCAATTTAGTAACTCGATCTACAAAAAGAACCCAAGAAATGTAGCACAACTGCTAGAAGAATATCTCAAATAGGTCATTAACCGAGAACTTTGACTCGAGAAGAATGGAAGAATTATACAAAGAGTAGGTATACCAAACAGGTCATTAGTTTATGAACTTTAAATTTTGTGTGAGATCTCACATCGATTGGAGAGTAGAACGAGTGTTAGTGAGGATGCTGAGCCTCAAAGGGGGTGGATTGTGAGATCTACATCAATTGGAGCGGAGAACGAGTGCCAGCAAAGATGTTGGACTCCGAAGGAGTGGATTGTGAGATCCCACATCGATTGGAGTGAGGAACGAAACATTATTTATAAGGAAGTGGAAACCTCTCCTTAGCAGAGGCGTTTTAAAATTGTGAGGCTGACGACAATACATAACAGGTCAAAGCGGACAATACCTATTAGTGGATGGACTTGGACTGTTACAAATAGTATAAGAGCGGTTAGTGGTGGGCTTGGCGGCTGTTACATTATGTCTTATAGGTCATTGAATTTTAAAAGTTTTTTATAAATCCGAAACTTTCTTTTTGTATCCAAAAGTCTCTTAGTGTCGAATAGATCGCTAAACTATCAATTTAGTGTCTAGTAGAAATACCTGACCTATTTTGTAATGCATCATACCCAGGATTCGAACTAGGATATGGAATCCAAATTCAACACTTGATGGCCTCAGCAGTCTCCTACCTCTCCTATGAGGTAACCACGTTACATACTTGTCGCTTCAGAGTGAAGACTATTATCCTCATCAACCAACAAGAGACCTTTTATCATGTTTTTTTTTCTCACTCACATGTTTCTTAGAAAAATTCATAGTAGTCCAACATAGAATTGCTCCTAGCTAAACACGCTTAACTTTCGAGTTTCTATAATTAAGTCACCCGAAAAAAGAAGATGCACCTTTTTAGTATAGGTAGTAACTTTCAACTCTTCTAAATTTTTCTTAACCAGCATATCCTTACGATCGCTCATTCTAACGTAGTTTTAGTTCATTCATGTACCATTCACTTACTCGAATATCAGATATTTAACCTCACAAAATGCAGTCTAGTTTCTTCAATGTCTTTTACCCACAAGCAGCACAAAATAATAGGAATGACACAAATAGGCCAAGTTCTTAACAATGTAAACATATAGAGCAGAAGATTGTGAGGGAACTTACAGTGAACTCTGTGGCTTGAATTGAGGTAGCAAGCGGACCAAAAAGGCCAGCTGCCTTGTAAATTTGAAGGACAAAAGCAACACATGATGCTGATTTCCCGTCTTCATAGATCCAATCATCCTGTTCAGGAATAGCCAGTAGTTTCCCAAAAGATGATCCTCGCTTTTCCACTTCAACTAGAATCTCAGGAAGCTCAAGCCCCTGCCACATAAACCAACATAATGACTGTTCCGAATTTCAAAGCTGTTCGGATCGAGGACATGTTCGAAATTACTTTTTAAGTACCAAAAAAAAACTAAGGGTTATAAAATATTAATGTCGATATCGCTATCGGGATTTCAATTTTGTGGATATTCCAATCATTGATGAAAACTACCTTTGTTCCAAGTCGTATGTTTAGAGCTTCATTCCACAACTTTGTTGCCAGGGTCGGCTGCATTTGATTCCATATAGTCATAGCAGAAGCAACCTGTAGTTTCAAATAGTGCCAACAATCAAATTCAAAAGATTTACTTTTGGTCCCAGTTAGAATGTAACAACACATCCCAATTCCATCGCTAACATATATTGTCTGCTTTGGCTCGTTACATATCGTCATCAGCCTCATGGTTTTAAAATGCGTGTGCTAAGGAGAGGTTTCCACACTCTTAAAGAATGCTTTGTTCCCCTCTCCAACTGATGTGGGATCTCACAATTCACCCCCCTTGGGACCCAGCATCCTCGCGGACACATTGTCCGGTGTCTGGCTCTGATACTATTTGTAATAGCTCAAGACCACCGCTAGCAGATATGGTCTACTTTGGCCCGTTACGTATCGCTGTCAGCCTCACGGTTTTAAAACGCGTATGCTAGGGAGAGGTTTCCACACTCTTATAAGGAATGTTTCGTTCCCTTCTCCAACCGATGTAGGATCTCCCACTGAACCTTCATGAAAATAATAATTTAGTCCCTAAACATCTATAATATCCTACCATGAAAAATATTACTAAAATGTTATGAAATTTTGCATGGTGGAGATTAAGCTGTTACAAAATTTGAAAGTATAAGGACTAAATAGCTATACAAGTTACGGGACTAAAATTTTTTTTTTAACTTGAGGAGCGGGAAACGTGAGTAAACTAAGTATATATGTTTCTTTTTTACCATATGGGCATCCAAGGGAGAAGGATAGTTTCCATGGGTGGTGTCAATCCAGCTGAAAATCAAGTTATGATAGCCATAGGGTTTCTTAACCATGCTCCTTGCATACTCCCATGCAGCAGTTTCATTAAACTTGGCCCTCAAATCAGGATGCAAAGGAAGCAATGCAATGTGGGGATTGGATGGATCTTTGTTGAGTTCATAGTCCCACCATTCATCCCATGCTAAAATATCAATAATATCACCCTCCTGCAACAATAATTAAACCATGTGTATTTAACCTTTTAATTAGGTTTAGCCACATAGATAATATTATAATGAATTAAAAAGAATGAGTAATATTTGATTGCTAGCTGAGCTACGACCATTTTGTAGTGGGGCTCAATCACGTGATGTTCAGTAGAACTCTCGTGGCTTGATGCGAAAAAAATATCTGTTGCAGTTCAACTAGCAGTCAAGTAGCACTATTAAGATCGAGTACGTCAACTTTTTAAGCACGGGGGTTGGAGCGCGGATCCCACGCACTCGCATGGATGTGAAGCAAATTAAGAATTAGTGAAAAACATACCATTCCACCATTGCCACGCCCAGATTCAGCAACCCACAAGTTTCCTTCAGAATCCCTTAAGCAAACAGCAGAATGGCCAGCAAATGAACCAGTAACCCACTTCTCTAGAGTCTCAAAGCCACCCCATGGGCCACGAATTTTGGACAGTGCTAAGAAGTCTCCAGAGTTGATATCATCAACATTGACGCTGGTACTCCATGGAGGAGGGCGTTCCTTGAAGGTGGTACTCATTTCATTCTCAAGAAATTTAATATTGGATTGCTCGCCCCACTCAGAGTTTGCAAACAAAGGGAGGACACTGTACAGTGCTTCAAGGCTTTTCAACACTCCAGCTTGCATCAGGAAAATTGAAACCCCTTCCCTTTTAACCTGATTTCAGAACAGATCATACACCCAATTCATAAAGAACCAGAATTATGATATAATAATTATCAAACGAGATCTAAATAATTATCAAACAGTTCTTACATATTCAAATTCTTCCTTTCCTTCCCATTGATCGAACTCGAGAGTATGTTCTCTATTCAGAAAATAGCCATCCCAAGTCCAGCGGTATGGAGTTGCAAAGATATAAACATCCGTACACGTTAGACTATGTGCATCACCAACCTGCATATATATATATATATATATATATATCTCGGGTAAGTGTAACACCCAGATGCCTCTCCGGTGCGTTGTAGTTTTTAGATCGAGATTAAAAATCATAGCTTCAAGAACACTCATCATGGTGCTTCAATGTAATCGTTTTATGTTATATGTTTCTCAAAAGTGTCGGGTCCAAAATGATACAACCGTTAACTTATGCATAACTTAGCTTATTATGCTTTTTCTACTCAAAAAGGTTAGAGCTTTAAATCCTCAAAAACTCCCTTAATAACTAACTATTAATATACCTTTATATGAAGCGTACCGCCGCCATATTCAGAGCCAGACTTGTTGTGGAACTCCAGCCATGCGGTGTTCTGATAGAAACAAGCCCCTTGCCACTGAACAGATTTCTCAGGAGAGGAGACAGCTCCAACGTATGTCGGAAGAAGATTGGCGGGGTTTTCGAAAGAGCTCAGAATCCGCCATGACACCTTTCTTGGTAGTAATGGAAGCACGTCGCGAGGAGAAAACGGCGATTTCAGGGCCTGCAGTTGCAATGGAAGAAGAAAACCCACAATGGAAACAAGAAGAATTACAGTTCTGGGAATCAAACAAGAAGAAGAAGCCATGGATGTTATGCTAGAGAAATGGGAGGAATATGCATCTTTTTAGAGGCATCTTAGAGATTGGGTTATGATTATGAATTTTCAATATTGCTTTATTTTGATTGCTTCAATTCATAGTGGTAGGATTAGTGGGAATTGGGTTTTGTTTAATTAATGTTTAGAAGCCATGTGTCCTCCATTTTGATGGCCATTAAATGATTATATTGGATATTATGATGCTTGAGACGACTTAGAAATGTTTGTTTATGAAGGAGATGATCGAAGAGTTTTTGAGTGATATGAACTCGAATTTTCATAGCGGTAGATAGTGGAGCTGGTTTTGATTTGATTAGTGTTTAGAGCAATGTGTCATCTGTTCTAGCTAAGTCAAACTTAACTCAAATGAATTTATCCACCAAGCCTAAAGAGACTATGCACATTGCAGAAACAACATAATTGACAGAAAGCTTCTATCTGACACTTGCATAGAATGCACACCATTGCAGAAACAACACCAAGGAAGAATATCTTTGACTAAGGAACACAAAAACGAATACGAATACGGGACACAGATATGATAGAACAAGTCGATAACATACCACTCAGCTACGGAATCATACTCAGCAAAATCTCCAGATTTTGTAGAAAAGTTTGCAAATTCTATGTTCTTTGCACGATCCCTAGGATAACTAACATATCTCTTAAAACGCTTCGTTCTCTCTCGATTAGGAGACTGTAAGCCATTTTTCACAATATTACCTAAGTAGAAGTTCTAAAAAAACGTTAAACTCTTGTAAAATATAAACTATAAGCTAGAATTTAGGTTAAAAAGATAGTAATTAAGTACCTTGAATTCAAGGAATGTGCTAAACAATGAAGTGGTTTATGTGTTTACCTCACTGTCATCGTTTTCCTCACCCTGCCTAAGATATCATTCAGACAGCCTCCTCTGGTTCAGAATTTGGACACCCTTTATAGGCCACCCCCTTGCCCTTCTTCATGCCATGAGCCGATCGACCTGATAACAAAAAATGGCTACAGAAGAGAATCAGAAAACAGGGTTAAATTTTAAAATCTGGCCCTCTTTGGCAAACTTATAGCATTCATTCATGGGCAGGTTCCTATCAAGTTCATCTTCAGTCAATATTAAAATGTCTGAAGCTAGTCTGTTAGAATTGAGCAAGGCAAACCACTCGGCCCCGACACGCTTGTGTAAAACCTCATGGTTTGACACCAACTTGCACCTTTTAGGCTGTGAGGAATGCTCTTGTACCACTCTTCAAGCCTGAATATCCGAAGGAGTGTGTGGGAGGATGGATGAAGAATGTAGGCCTCTCATATATATATTAGCAATTTAGCAAGGAAGCCAACGATCAGAGTCTTCACAGAAAAATTCTTGATGCTTATGGGCCCGATGATCTATCCATGACTGAGATGAAGCTCAAATCAAACTAAAGGCAAGTCCAAACCAACTACTGTTGAAGAGTCTGTAACTCTCTAGACTCGTTGTATGCGAGATCCCACATCAGTTGGAGAGGGGACCGAAACATTCTTTATAAGGGTGAGAAAACCTCTTTCTAGCAAGCACGTTTTAAAAGCTTGAGGGGAAGCCCAAAAGGGAAAGCCCGAAGAGGACAATATCTACTAGCGATGAGCTTGAGCTGTTACAAATGGTAACGGAGCCAGACATCGGGAGGTGTGTCAGCGAGGAAGCTGGGCCTCGAAAGGGGTGGATTGTGAGATCCCACATCGGTTGGAAAGAGAAACGAAACAAAGAGCGTGGAAACCTCTCCCTAGCAGACATATTTTAAAAACCTCGAGGAGAAGCCTAGAAGGAAAAACCCGAAGAAGACAATATCTGCTAACGGTCTAGCGGTGGGCTTGAGCTGTTGCATTGTACATCCATGCCATCAAATACCAAATTCAAAATCTAAAATGCACAAATAAGTTGATACTAAGGGTGTTCATTGTCAATGCAAAAAACTATATTCCATAATTGGCATATGCAGGTTATTTCACAGAGCCTGATCGAATAGAAGCTCAATAAATATGAACAGCTGATTTCACTGAAATTTATCAAACATCTAACTACAACTTTATAGGTATGCTTAATTTTCAATAGGTACAGAAAAAAGTTAATGTAACCTAATTTCTGTTTAAGAGAGAAAGAGGGAGAGATCTATACCTTATTTGAATTTTCTATAGGAATGACAAATTGGAACAGAACTGAAGCAACATTGTGTGCTACACGTTCCAACATATTGCTTCAGATATGCAAAAACTTAGAAGGCTACAAGAAAATCAATACTGTAACAACTGAAATCATCAAGACATAAGACGTTTCTAGCAATTCTTTGGACGGTAGTACTTGGTTGGAAGAGAAGGGCACCTTTCATTCATATGTTGATAGGGCTCAATGCTATTATATCCCGGTAAATACATTCGATACTTTCCAAGAATCTGACAATATGGAAGCTTGACATCGTCCCCACCATTACACCACTTCGGAAGGCGGCTTGAATTGTTTTCAAAAAAGTTGAGAGTGTATGCATCTTTTATCTGCATTTTAGATGGACAGTATATTAAAGACCCAAAACACACAAATAAGATCAAAATCATTCATTATAAAATGTTACTATCTGGTTGCATAAAAATCATTCATTTTTAAAAGATGCGAATATGTCAAAAACTTGTTAGACACAAAACTCAAAGTTCCGAAATCTATTAGATACAAATATGTAAGATCAAGGACTAAACTTATAATTTAATCAAACATTATCGACAAGTTAAACAAAATAAGGGCTAGTCCTACTCCAAAGAACATGATAGGTATCTTTTTATTTACTATTTCTCTCCCATAGAAATGAAATACATATGATAACCGACCAAGGAAGTCACAACTCCCCTCTTAACTTCCTGTAAAAATTTCAGACATATATAACTATCTAAACTGAACCTCTTACTCATCGCTTGGGACTAAATTCCCTCCCTTACCTTCCTCGAATAAACCTTAAGGTTCAAGGTCGAATGGCATGATTCTAAGCTATATTGGCTATAATGATGGTTGACGAGATCAAAATATCCCTCCGCCATCAACTTTTAGTTTCTTCAACGTCTCTTGTCCAAAAACAGCACAAAATAATAGGAATGACACAAATTGACCCATTTTTTTAACATTGTAAACATATAGCAGAACATTCTCAGCGAACTTACTGTGAACTCTGTGACTTGTATTGTGCTAGAAAGTGGACCAAAAAGCCCAGCCGCCTTGTACATTTCAAGGATAAAAGCAACACACGATGCTGATTTCCCGTCAGCATAGGTCCAGTCATCCTGTTCAGGAATAGCCAGTAGTTCGCCAAAAGATGACCCTTGCTTTTCAACCTCAACTAGAATCTCAGGAAGGTCAAGGCCCTGCGAAGGAAAAAGAAAACGGCTAAACAAAAGAACATTGGGAAGGAAAAATGGATAAAAAAGAAACTCCAATTATGAATACAGCATACAAAAGTTCTCTGTGAAACCTTTGGATCATTTTAGATACGATAACTATGAAGAAAGATAGCTAATTCAAATATTCAACTCCACAATCATCAATTTCTTAGAAAGCTTTCTTCACTTTAACTAGATAAGCACTATAACTACCTTTGTTCCAAGTCGTATGTTTAAAGCTTCATTCCACAAGTTTGCCGCAAGGGTTGGCCTCACTTGTGTCCATATTGTCATAGCAGAAGCAACCTATAGTAAAATAGTGCCAGCAATCAAACTCAAAGAGTAAAATGATAAAACTCTTTAGGAGCTACCATGGCAAGTTCCATACAGATTACTGAGAACAAAGTTAAATATATAAACATCATTGAGACAAGTACATATTTAATCTATTAGGCACATCACTTAATAGACTAATGGAAAGATCAAATAAGCATTCCAATAAACTCGAAGAAGGGGAAATTTTTGCAGCTATTCCTTCTATGGGAAACCTCAAATCAACCAGCCCTGATGGTTTCATTTCAGAACTAATGAAAGAAGGTTGGAACATCACTAAAATATATAGTTTACGGCCTTTACGCGGAGTGCTTTACACAAATCATTTTATAATACAAAGAGTTATCTCATTCATTTAGATTTGAGGGCTTTCTTTGCCAACTCCTCGATTTGCGCTTAGGGACCCCTCCAGGCCTAAGACCTTTACCCTGTGTTCTCCCAACAGAAGGCATTCCAATAAAAGGAGAGCTAGAATCATGCATTTACCATATGCGAAAGGTTAGTCTTAATGCTACAATGATAAGGCACAGTATACAGGGGAATGATGCATCGTTCCTAACAGCTCCGAACCTCGAGATGGGGAAAACAGTAAATAAGTAGATAGTTATACCAGATGGGCATCCAAGGGAGGTGGATAGTTTCCATGGTTGGTGTCGATCCAGCTAAATATCAAATTATGATAACCATATGGTTTCCCAACCATGCTCCTTACATACTCCCACGCAGCAGTCTCATTCAACTTCGCCCTCAAATCAGGATGCAAAGGAAGAAATGCAATGTGGGGATTGGATGAATCGTTGTTGAGTTCGTAGTTCCACCACTCATCCCATGGTAAAACATCAATAATATCATCCTCCTGCAAGAAGAACAAAAGCATAAATAACACAATCCTCCTGCATGAAGAACAAAAGGCATACAAACCACTCCAGTTCCACGCCCAGATTCAGCAACCCACAAGTTTCCTTCAGAATCCCTTAAGCAAACAGCAGAATGACCAGCAAATGAACCAGTAACCCACTTCTGTAGAGTCTCAAACGCACCCCACGGACCACGAAATTTGGATAATGCTAAGAAATCTCCAGAGTGAATATCATCAACATTAACACTTGT
>NW_019272019.1:2402692-2433683 GCF_002738345.1 Cucurbita maxima
TAATCCACAGGTCATCGGCCCACAGGTCCCAGGAGCGAAACCTTGCTTTAATAGGATATTTTCACCTTTTGATCGAAACCTGGCTTTGATAGTATATAATGGTCCGCTATCAAAGTGGCGCAGCGGAAGCGTGGTGGGCCCATAACCCACACGTCCCAAGATCGAAACCTGGCTTTGATAGGATATTTTGAACGCAAGGAAGCCTTGTGGGCCCATAATCCACAGGTCCCAAGTGCAAAACCTTTCTTTAATAGGATATTTCAAGTTAACCCTTTTGATCGAATCAATCTATGATGGTATATAATGTTTAGCTATCAAAGTGGCGCAGCGGAAGCGTGGTGGGCCCATAACCCACAGGTCCCAGGATCGAAACCTTGCTTTGATAGGATATTTTGAACGCAGGAGGTGTGGGCCGATAATCAACAGGTCCCAGGAGCGAAACCTTGCTTTAATAGGATATTTTCACCTTTTGATCGAAACCTGGCTTTGATAGTATATAATGGTCAGCTATCAAAGTGGCGCAGCGGAAGCGTGGTGGGCCCATAACCCACAAGTCCCAAGATCGAAACCTGGCTTTGATAGGATATTTTGAACGCAAGGAAGCCTTGTGGGCCCATAATCCACAGGTCCCAAGTGCAAAACCTTGCTTTAATAGGATATTTCAAGTTAACCCTTTTGATCGAATCAATCTATGATGGTATATAATGTTTAGCTATCAAAGTGGCGCAGCGGAAGCGTGGTGGGCCCATAACCCACAGGTCCCAGGAGCGAAACCTTGCTTTAATAGGATATTTTCAACTTTCTATCAAATTGTAGTTCAAGCTAACCCTTTTGATCGAAACCTGGCTTTGATAGTATATAATGGTTAGCTATCAAAGTGGCGCAGCGGAAGCGTGGTGGGCCCATAACCCACAAGTCCCAAGATCGAAACCTGGCTTTGATAAGATATTTTGAATGCAAGGAAGCCTTGTGGGCCCATAATCCACAGGTCCCAAGTGCAAAACCTTGCTTTAATAGGATATTTCAAGTTAACCCTTTTGATCGAATCAATCTATGATAGTATATAATGTTTAGCTATCAAAGTGGCGCAGCGGAGGCGTGGTGGGCCCATAACCCACAGGTCCCAGGATCGAAACCTGGCTTTGATAGGATATTTCAAGTTAACCCTTTTGATCGAATCAATCTATGATAGTATATAATGTTTAGCTATCAAAGTGGCGCAGCGGAAGCGTGGTGGGCCCATAACCCACAGGTCCCAGGATCGAAACCTGGCTTTGATAGGATATTTTGAACGCAAGGAAGCCTTGTGGGCCCCAAGTGCGAAACCTTGCTTTAATAGGATATTTCAAGTTAACCCTTTTGATCGAATCAATCTATGATAGTATATAATGTTTAGCTATCAAAGTGGCGCAGTGGAAGCGTGGTGGGCCCATAACCCACAGGTCCCAGGATCGAAACCTGGCTTTGATAGGATATTTTGAACGCAAGGAAGCCTTGTGGGCCCCAAGTGCGAAACCTTGCTTTAATAGGATATTTCAAGTTAACCCTTTTGATCGAATCAATCTATGATAGTATATAATGTTTAGCTATCAAAGTGGCGCAGTGGAAGCGTGGTGGGCCCATAACCCACAGGTCCCAGGATCGAAACCTGGCTTTGATAGGATATTTTGAACGCAGAGAAGCCTTGTGAGCCCCCATAACCCACAGATTGTGAAACCTGACTTTGATAGGGATATTTTGAACGCAGGAGGTGTGGGCCGATAATCGAACGCAGGAGGTGTGGGTCGATAATCGAACGCAGGAGGTGTGGGCCGATAATCGAACGCAGGAGGTGTGGGCCGATAATCGAACGCAGGAGGTGTGGGCCGATAATCCACAGGTCCGAGGAGTGAAACCTTGCTTTAATAAAATTTTTCAACTTTCCATCAAATTGTAGTTCAAGTTAACCCTTTTGATCGAATCAATCTATGATAGTATATAATGGTCAGCTATCAAAGTGGCGCAGCGGAAGCGTGGTGGGCCCATAACCCACAGGTCCCAGGATCGAAACCTGGCTTTGATAGGATATTTTGAACGCAGGGAAGCCTTGTGGGCCCCCATAACCCCACAGATTGTGAAACCTGACTTTGATAGGGATATTTTGAACGCAGGAGGTGTGGGCCGATAATCCACAGGTCCGAGGAGCGAAACCTTGCTTTAATAGGATTTTTCAACTTTCCATCAAATTGTAGTTCAAGTTAACCCTTTCAACTTTCCATCAAATTGTAGTTCAAGTTAACCCTTTTGATCGAATCAATCTATGATAGTATATAATGGTCAGCTATCAAAGTGGCGCAGCGGAAGCGTGGTGGGCCCATAACCCACAGGTCCCAGGATCGAAACCTGGCTTTGATAGTATATTTTGAACGCAGGGAAGCCTTGTGGGCCCCCATAACCCCACAGATTGTGAAACCTGACTTTGATAGGGATATTTTGAACGCAGGAGGTGTGGGCCGATAATCCACAGGTCCGAGGAGCGAAACCTTGCTTTAATAGGATTTTTCAACTTTCCATCAAATTGTAGTTCAAGTTAACCCTTTCAACTTTCCATCAAATTGTAGTTCAAGTTAACCCTTTTGATCGAATCAATCTATGATAGTATATAATGGTCAGCTATCAAAATGGCGCAGCGGAAGCATGGTGGGCCCATAACCCATAGGTCCCAAGATCGAAACCTTGTTTTAATAGGATATTTTTTAACGTAGGGAGCGGAAGCCTTGTGGGCCCATAATTTTCCCATAATTCACAGGTCCGAGGAGTGAAACCTTGCTTTAATAGGATATTTTCAACTTTCCATCAAATTGTAGTTCAAGTTAACCGTTTTGATCGAAACCTGGCTTTGATAGTATTTAATGGTAAGCTATCAAAGTGGCGCAGCGGAAGCGTGGTGGGCCCATAACCCACAGGTCCCAGGATCGAAACCTGGCTTTGATAAGATATTTTGAACGCAGGGAAGCCTTGTGAGACCCCATAACCCACAGATCCCAGGATCGAAACCTGGCTTTGATAAGATATTTTGAACGCAGGGAAGCCTGATATTTTGAACGCAGGGAAGCCTTGTGAGACCCCATAACCCACAGGTCCCAGGATTGAAACCTGACTTTGATAGGGATTATTTTGAATGCAGGTGGTGTGGGCCCGATAATCCACAGGTCCCAGGAGCGAAACCTTGCTTTAATAGGATTTTTCAACTTTCCATCAAATTGTAGTTCAAGTTAACCCTTTTGATCGAATCAAACTATGATAGTATATAATGGTCAGCTATCAAAGTGGTGTGGCGGAAGCGTGGTGGGCCCATAACCCCCAGGTCCCGAGCGAAACCTTGCTTTAATAGGATATTTTCAACTTTCCATCAAATTATAGTTCAAGTTAACCCTTTTGATCGAATCAATCTATGATAGTATATAATGGTCCACAATTAAAGTGGCGCAGCGGAAGCGTGGTGGGCCCATAACCCACAGGTCCAAGGATCGAAACCTTGTTTTAATAGGATATTTTCCCATGATCGATATTTTGAATGAATGTAGTGAAGCGTGGTGGGCCCATAATCCATAGGTCCGAGGAGCGAAACCTTGCTTTAAATAGGATTTTTCAACTTTCCATCAAATTGTAGTTCAAGTTAACCCTTTTGATCGAATCAATCTATGTTAGTATATAATGGTCAACTATCAAAGTGGTGCAGCGGAAGCGTGGTGGGCCCATAACCCACAGGTCCCAGGATCGAAACCTGGCTTTGATAGGATATTTTCAACTTTCCATCAAATTATAGTTCAAGTTAACCCTTTTGATCGAATCAATCTATGATAGTATATAATGGTCAGCTATCAAAGTGGCGCAGCGGAAGCGTGGTGAGCCCATAACCCACAGGTCCGAGGATCAAAACCTGGCTTTGATAGGATATTTTGAACACGTCCCAAGAGCGAAACCTTGTTTTAATAGGATATTTTTCCAAAATCGATATTTTGAATGAATGTAGTGAAGCGTGGTGGGCCCCCATAACCCACAGGTCCCAGGATCGAAACCTGACTTAGATAGGATATTTTGAACGCAGGGAAGCCTTGTGGGCTCATAATCAACAGGTCCCAAGAGCGAAACCTTGCTTTAATAGGATATTTTCAACTTTCCATCAAATTGTAGTTCAAGTTAACCCTTTTGATCGAATCAATCTATGATAGTATATAATGGTCAGCTATCAAAGTGGCGCAGCGGAAGCGTGGTGAGCCCATAACCCACAGGTCCGAGGATCAAAACCTGGCTTTGATAGGATATTTTGAACACGTCCCAAGAGCGAAACCTTGTTTTAATAGGATATTTTTCCAAAATCGATATTTTGAATGAATGTAGTGAAGCGTGGTGGGCCCCCATAACCCACAGGTCCCAGGATCGAAACCTGACTTAGATAGGATATTTTGAACGCAGGGAAGCCTTGTGGGCTCATAATCAACAGGTCCCAAGAGCGAAACCTTGCTTTAATAGGATATTTTCAACTTTCCATCAAATTGTAGTTCAAGTTAACCCTTTTGATCGAATCAATCTATGATAGTATATAATGGCTAGCTATCAAAGTGGCGCAGCGGAAGCGTGGTGGGCCCATAACCCACAGGTCCCAGGATCGAAACCTGACTTTGATAGGATATTTTGAACGCAGGGAAGCCTTGTAGGCCCCTATAACCCACTTTGATCGAATCAATCTATGATAGTATATAATGGTCAGCTATCAAAGTGGCGCAGCGGAAGCGTGGTGGACCCATAACCCACAGGTCCTGATAGGATATTTTGAACACATGGAAGCCTTGTGGGTCCCCATAACCCACAGGTCCTGATAGGATATTTTGAACACATGGAAGCCTTGTGGGTCCCCATAACCCACAGGTCCAGAGAAGAGTGAGCCCAGTAACCCTTAGGTCCTAGGAGAGAAACTTTGTTTTAATAGCATCAAAGTGGCAGCAGCGGAAGTGCCATTTTCAACTTTCCAACAAATTGTAGTTCAAGTTAACTCTTTTGATCGAATCAATCTACTGATAGTATATAGTGGTCAGTTATCAAAGTGACGTGTGGTGGGCTCATAGGAGCGAAACCTTGTTTTAATAGGATATTCTCAACTTTCCAACAAATTGTACTATCAAAGTGGTGGCGGAAGCGTTTCGGCCCATAACCCATTGGTTCTCAACTTTCCAACAAATTGTAGTTCAAGTTAACCCTTTTGATCGAATCAATCTACTCAATCTACTGATAGTATGTAATGGTCAACTATCAAAGTGGCGCAGCGGAAGCATGGTGGGCCCATAACCCACAGGTTAAGTTTTGATCGCCCTTTTGATCGAATCAATCTACTGATAGTATATAATGGCAGTTGTCAGAGTGGCGGCGGAAGCGTTTGGGCCCATAGCCCATAACCCATTGGTCCCATGATTGAAACCTGGGGCAGCGGAATCAATCTACTAATAGTATATACAATGGTCAACTATTAAAGTGGTGGGCCCATAAACTTGTTATATTAGACAATTGAGTTGAATCCCATAAACTTGTTATATTAGACAATTGAGTTGAATATATTAGACAAATGGTTAATTCCGTCTGTATAGCTTATTTCAGAATATTTATAGCGTCTTTCTTCTATAAGCCAGCTTATTCATCTTTACAAAATTTGAATTTTCGTAATTCATTTGTTAAAAGGTCCCAGGAGCGAAACCTTTTTTTAATAGGATATTTTCAACTTTTCAAGTTAACTCTTTTGATCGAATCAATCTACTGATAGTATATAATGGTTAGCCATCAAAGTGGCGCAGCGGAAGCGTGGTGGGCCCATAACCTATAGGTCCCAGGATCCGAAACCCTGGCTTTAATAGGATATTTTCAACGGAAGCCTTGTGGGCCCATAACCCACAGGTCCCAGGAACGAAATGGATATTTTCAACTTTCCAACAAATTGTAGTTCAAGTTAACCCTTTTGATCGAAACCTGACTCTGATAGGACATTCAAGTTAACCCTTTTGATCGAATCAATCTACTGATAGTATATAATGGTGAGCTATCAAAGTGGCTGGCGTAGTGAAAGCGTGGTGGGCCCATAACCCACAAGTCCTAGGAGCAAAACGGATATTTTCAACATTCCAACAAATTGTAGTTTGTAGGTAGTGTTGGGTTCGTTTTTCCGAGTTTGATGCTTGTCAAGTATATGTTTTATTTTTTTTAATATTATTTTGTTATTTTTAATTATTTTTTTTAGTTTATATAATTTTTAATTGCAAAGGTTTAAGTTTATATTATTTATTTATTCTTTTTTAGTTTATATTATTTTTAATTTCTTTATTTTGTTATTTTTAATTACAAAAGTTTAAGTTTATATTATTTAATTATTTTTTTTAGTTTATATTATTTTTAATTTCTTTATTTTGTTATTTTTAATTACAAAGTTTTAAGTTTATATTATTTTTAATTTCTTTATTTTGTTTATATTATTTTGTTATTTTTAATTATTCTTTTTTAGTTTATATTATTTTTAATTTCTTTATTTTGTTTATATTATTTTGTTATTTTTAATTACAAAGGTTTATTAATTAGAATAAGCTAACATATAATTTCTTTATTTTGTTTATATTATTTTGTTATTTTTAATTACAAAGGTTTATTAATTAGAATAAGCTAACATATAACTATTAAGGTTTACATTTAAGTTATTTGATCCATGTTTTAAAATTATATATATATATAACTAAGTTTACATTTAAGTTATTTTGACAATGTTTTAAAATTATATATATATATATATATAATAATTTTAAAACATATTCTAAATTTTAATTTATTTATTACGATATTATTATATCATAATTTATATATATTTTTATTTTTTTAGTTTAGAACTCTTTTTATAGGGTTACATATAAATAGGCATATTTATATTATTTTTTATTTTTAATTACAAAAGTTTATTAATTAGTTTACATTTTAAGTTATTTTGATAATATATATATTATATATAATTTTAAAATATATTCTAAATTTTTATGTATTTATTACGATATTATTATATTATAATTTTTATATATTTTTATTTTTTTAATAGTTTAAGGCTATCTAAAGTCTAGACTTACTCATAAATAGGCATATTTTAATTAAAATATTTTTATATATTTTCTTACACTAATCTTTTTTATTATTGTTTATTTAATTTCATGATTTTCATTGTATTGCTTTTTAATTGTTTATTTAATTTCATGATTATCATGGTATCTTTTTTATTGTTTATTTAATTTCATGATTATCATTGTATTTTTGTTAATTTAACCAATTCTCAAGAAATGTTAATCATTGTATTTTTGTTAATTTAACCAATTCTCAAGAAATGTCGGTACAACTTGTTGAACTAGGTTAATATGTTACCATTTTATTGAATTTGTTTTTTTTTTTTTTTTTTTGTCAACAATTATAGATTGATTTGTGTTTGTAAACTTTTAATATATTTTATTTAAGATTGTATTCGAATAATTATAAACCGTAAATAAATAAAACTCTAAAAAAAATTGACAACCCAACCCTTAAAACTCTAAAAAAAATTGACAAACCTTGTATTCGAATAATTATAAACAGTAGATAAATAAAACTCTAAAAAAAATTGACAACCCAACCCTGACCCAACCTGAAAATAGAGGGTTGGGTTGAGTTGTGAAAAGTTTCCGGTTAGGTTACCAATCCAACCAACCCGAACTTTTGGGTTTGGTCAAAAAAGTCCCACAACCCTACCCAACTCGGACCATGTACACCCCTAGTAGTTTGAGTTATCGGACCATGTACACCCCTAGTAGTTTGAGTTATCGGACCATGTACACCCCTAGTAGTTTGAGTTAACCCTTTTGATCGAATCAATCTACTGATAGTATATAATGGTCAGCTATCAGAGTAACGTGGTGGATCCATAACCCACAAGTCAGCTTGCTCTTATAGAACATTTTCCGATAAAAATCCACAACGAATTTCTCTACTCTCCTTTTTCATATAGAATAAGGCTGTGAATCTACCATTTTTCATATTTGATTTCTAAACTCTCTTTTTCTTGATAATCACTCAAAAGCACAACAATATTAACATTTACAGACGATTCAATCACGGTTCTTGATAGTAATCTCGAGCAAAAAGAAAGAAAAAAAAAACAAACAAACAAAAATCCCGAAAACGCTTTTCTAAACGAACAAATATGTATCCCATTTTCAATTCATTTTGGATGGAAAGAATAGAATTTTGTTCATCCATTCACCAAAAAGTGTTTAGCAATGAGTATCTATTGGAGTTGTCCAATATCAATTCTCCAAGCAGATGCCAACTGAGCCAAAAGTTGGTCAGGTAATGCCCCTTCCCAATCTTCAGGAGTATCCATCGTTGAAGAAGCTTCAAGAACATTTAATAACAGTTCTTTCTTCATATCCATTGGAATCCCCACACAATCAGGCCCATTGTCCAATATGATATCTACCAACTGAAACACCATGCCCAAGCATTATAATTAAGACCCGAACCGGGTTTCGAATCGTTCGAGTTAAGGATTCTAAGTATATTAACAGGTTGAAGAGTGTTGTTATAGATCGAGTCAAAGAAAAGACATACCTGTTGAATCCAAGATAAACATATGTCGAACAAGTTCTGTTCGAGTAGAAATTGTCCCACGGCGCGGAAGATCTCAACGGCTATCTCGTTTGAGAATTGGTCGACCACGGGACCGGTTCTTTCCATTAGTTTTATGAGCAAAATGTCGTCCCCTGTAGAGAGAACTTCAGCATAAGCTGTGTCCATATCACCTACCTGAAGGGCATCCATTGCATTAGTCCAAGACGTCCATACTGGATCCCGTTCTTGACCGACATTGTCGTCTTCCATGGCTTCTGCTGTCAATTCGGGAATCGCCACTTTCGGGGTCCTAGATATACCGTTGTCTTCGCCAGCTACTCGAATGGCTTCTAACGTTGCTTCGTCTTTTGATGCTTGCCAAACACTTCTTGCAGATGGTCCCTCACCAAGTCTTAAAGGTCCAGCACCTTTATCCCAGGCTCTTCTGTTACCTCCACCTTGGTCGATTTCTTGTTCGGATTTCGATGACCTATTGTCAATGCCACCATCTAACGATCTCTTAGAGCTCATCTGTCCGTTTCTCGACATGTAAACAGGATAGTCCCAAGTCTCATTCATGTCGGGTCTCCATGCAGCATTCCTTCCCCTCATGTTCGAACCGATTCCTTCTGATTGAACGAACCTCTCTCCGAAAGACATTCGTCCATCATTGTTTCGGCCAAACTTGGCACCGGGATAGTCCAAAATTCCACTATACTTGCCTAGAGGCCTATTAGACGTTCCTTCGAATCCTAGAGCAAAATTACCTCTCCTACTTGATGACACAGATAAATCTCGTGCCATGTCTTCGACAACTCTCTCGAGTCCACGAACTCTATTTTCCAAAGTTATCATGCCATCATGAGAGCCTCCCATGAAATCCTGCAACATGTTCATCAAATGTGCCTGTTGCCTCTCCAACTGCAATAGCTGCCTCTGGATAGCGGACCAGCTTCCTTTGTTATTCATGTAGGCGCTTTCTGATTGGGCATCCATTTTGGAGAAGTCCGAACGAGCGCCAGAAGATTCTCGTTGAGATATTTCACTTTGATCATTCACATTGTACGCTCTTGTTCTCGAGTCTCTTCCATTAAGTTTCCCCTCATGCCATTTATCACGCCCAAGATCATCGTAATCCCTCGGCTTAGCCATTTGAGCTCTTTCCGAGTCTCGAAATTTATTGAATGCACTTTGAAAATCATCTGCTTGAGTGTTTTCAACATGAGTTGATCTTAACCCAGCATTTGCATCCTCAGGCTCCGGTTTCTCGTCGTTTGTGTTCGAAGAACTGGCATGTCTGCGAGGAAGAACCACCTCGACAGGCAAATCCCCGGACCCCCTAGTTTCGAGTTTCTGAAAGAACTCTGGGTTCAACTCTTTGTCGGTTAAAGCAGGTACTTTCTTCTTCAATATTACAGCTGCTTTATCTGAAATACTACCACATTTCGTTTTCGAAGCTGAATTCGATACAGGGACGGAATCCTCGGATTTATCTTTGTCTAATGACCTCCCTCCCTGAGGAGAATTCGCATTTTTCAGGTCGGACTTTTTGGACAACTCCGCTGAGTCCTGGTTTTCACCATCTGAAACATACAAGCAAGAACAGCGCATCGAAATGGAACGAGAGTTAGATGGCACGAAAAAAAAAGGTAATCCTCCAACGTCCAGAAGGAAGTAAAAAGGGAAGACGAATCACTACACCTTGAGATTCATTCTGGCTTTCTGCAGCTCCGTCGGTTTTCCCAGCAAGTTTCTTCCAGAGCTGTAGTGCCTCGGTCATGCTGTCTCGAACGGGTCTTATCTGTAAAAATAATCGGGGTATCATTAATATAACAATCATAATTTCTTTTCACATGCATATATATCAATGAGATTCAGAAAAGCACTCAATTAAGATCAGGAACCTTATTGTAACGGTCCAAGCCCACCGCTAGCCGATATTGTCCTATTTGAGTTTTCCCTTTCGGACTTCCCCTCAAGGTTTTTAAAATGCATCTGTTAGGGAGATGTTTCCACACCCTTATAAAGAATTTCGTTCTCCACCCCAACCGATGTGGGATCTCACAGTCCACCCCCCTTTGGGGCCCAGCATCCTCGCTGACACTCGTTTCCTTCTCCAATCGATGTGGGACCCCCAATACACCCCCTTCGGGGCTCAGCCTCCTCGCTGGCACATTGCCTAGTGTCTGGCTTTAAAACCATTTGTAATGGCTCAAGCTCACTCTAACAGATATTGTCCTCTTTGGGCTTTCCCTTTCGGACTTCCCCTCAAGATTTTTAAAACACGTCTGTTAGGGGGAGGTTTTCACACTCTTATAAAGAATGTTTCGTTCTCTTCTCCAACTGATGTGGGATCTCACACTTATCCTATATATTATACATAACATCATTTTCAGGGTTTTTCATCGGTTAAGCGTTCTGCCTTGAGGTTCAGACCCGAGAATTCGAGTACCTTTCCTCGAATATCTCAAGTTCTTAACCAGTGCCATGGGAAAAATCATCCAAAATGTCTACCCAAAGAGATCTGTAAACCAAATTCCATTCCAAACGACAACAAGCAGCCACTAAAATATGCTTGAAAGCTTCAACTGCTCCAATACTCTCACCAACAAAGGTCTGGAACGTTCATTCATAATAAAGCTTACAACAGGAGAAGATGAGTGTAACAGTCCAAACCCACAACTAGCAGATATTGTCCTCTTTGGGCTTTCCCTTCGGAACTTCCCCTCAAAGTTTTAAAACGCGTCTGCTAGGGAGAGGTTTCCACACCCATATAAGGAATGTTTCGTTTCCCCCTCCAACCGATATGAGATCTCATAATGAGCTCCAACCATCCCCCGTTCAATAAGTGTAAATGAATAAATTGTGAATTCTGCATATGCTAGTAACTTTTTTCTATGCCTAGTTCAAGTTGTTCATGCTTTTCACTTAAAAGGAATTGGCTACTTTGATCAGGAAGACTTAAAGCTAAACTTAAGAAGGCTGCTATCTTGTACTCAGAAACCAATAACATTCTTTTAATCCATTGGAGTATGCTAGAAATGCTTCCGTATGCAAATGTACTTTCTTCTGGTTATTGATACCTGGATTTCCTTCAATCCATGGCATTCACCGGTTCAATCTTAGATGTCCTCTCCTGGTTTGATAAACATTAATGGATGACATTATCATTGAAGGCCAAACGTGAGATCCCACATCGGTTTGGGAGGAGAACGAAACATTCTTTACGAAGATGTGGAAATCTCTTCCTAGCAGACGCGTTTTAAAAACCTTGAGGGAAAGCCCAAAAGGAAAAGCCCAAAGAGGATAGTATTTGCTAGCGGTGGGCTTTGGCCATTACAAATGACACCAGAGCCAGACACCGAGTGATGTGCCAGCAAGGTGTGTCAGCAAGGATGTTGGGCCCTGAAGGGGGGTGGATTGGGGGTCTCACACGATTGGAGAAGGGAACGAGTGTCGGCGAGGACGTTGGGCCCTAAAGGGGTGGATTGTGAGATCTCACATTGGTTTGGGAGGAGAACGAAACATTCTTTACAAGGGTGTGGAAACCTCTCCCTAGAAGACACATGTAAAAAAACCTTGAGGGGAAGCTTGAAAGGAAAAGCCCAAAGAGGACAATATTTGGCTAGCGGTAGGCTTGGGCCATTACAAATGGAATCAGAGCCAGACACCGAACGATGTGCAAGCAACGTGTGTCAGCAAAGATGTTGGGCCCTGAAGGGGGGTGGATGAAGAGTCCCACGTCGATTGGAAAAGGAAATGAGTGTCGGCGAGGACGCTGGGCCCTAAATGGGGTGGATTGTGAGATCCCACATTGGTTTGGGAGGAGAACGAAACATTCTTTACAAGGGTGTGGAAACTCTCCCTAGTAGACGTGTTTTAGAAACCTTGAAGGAGAAGCCCGAAAGGGAAAACCCAAAGAGGACAATATCTGCTAGCGGTGGGCTTAGGTAGAAAATTGACATATAGTCTAGCAAGTTTATGAGTAAAAAGATAGCTAAAATTCTTGAATGTGTTAACAGGAAACACACACACCAAACCAAACCAGAGATAGAGCAGGGCAAATGAGATGCTTTATACAAAGAACAAATGAAAGCAAAAGATAACCTTGTCGAAACGGCAAGCCTCAAGAACTGCCAAAGTGGAAGCACCTCCATCTGTTATGAAATTGCTTGAATGCAATGCTAATGCACTTAGTGCATCAGCTGCTGCCTTGCGTGTTGCCCAATCAGTGCTCCCAAGTAACTCATGAATACTTGGTAGCAAATGTTCCAAGCTCTGTTGTCCAATGGCACCGACCTAAAACAAGTCATTGGATCATCATAAATTGCCTTTGGTTTCTCATAAAAACTAAACAATCTATCATATGTAAATATTTTAACCGTAAAGGAATACCGTATCATATATTCACGACTTGCTCAAACAAGAGAGAAAGAAAAATCCAATTCTTCAGAGATATTACAATATGTTCTCTATGGTAACTGGGTTCGTTGATTATGGTCAACAAAGAGTACGAGCTGCAAGGTACATTGGTCGGGTCAGGTTTGTTTGGCATCTATGCCCCCCTACCCTCCAAACAGTATGGGAGCCTTTCAACTCATACTGCTCACACTCCTAGATCTTCACGACAACTCCTCCATTATAGTGTGAGCTAGGAGCAGCTCTAAAAAGCAAGGCCTACTTCCAAATTCACTTTCAACAACACCACGAAAAAGGTCAACTATGATAACCCACTAATCTGATCATAGGTGAAATCCAATCCCTTGGCCTCTACTCGGCAAATAGAATAGGTGTTTAGTTCTTTCTCCTTCGCCTTTGAAGGATTGAACGAGGTCTAGCAAATGAGCATTCGACTAAACTATCCTCTTCTTCTTATACTGTCATAGTGCCCTGTTTCTTAGTCCTCACTCCCCTCTAAATATCATTAGTTATTCATGAATCTAAGCTTAAATACCATACCATGATGGAAAAAACAATGAAATAGAGAGTAAAACGAACCTGTGATAAATTGGATACCACAGTCAAGAGTGAAGCCTTTGCCAAAAAATTTGGATTGTTGAGCAACTTACAGATCCTGGGGCAAAGCTTCTGAAACGCCATGATGGGTGGGCTGGCGGCACACTCCACCATCTTAGCCATACATAATGCGGCACCAGATTGAACGCCCTTGTTCTGTTCTCCCATAGCCTCAAACAAAGGCTTAACAAACAAAGCCACCACAGAGCCAAGACCTCCATTATCACCACCAGAACTATCCCCTTTCAAATACTGCGCCGACAGTGCACCAATGGCATCTCTACACGAATCCTTCACGCCAGAATCCGCATCCTTAACCCTTCTTATGATATGGGCTATAATTTTAGTCAAATGGGTGGAAGTAGAATCGCTATGAGAAGCACAAACGAGTGTTAAAAGCCGCAATGATTCTTTCTTCACAGCGGGTTTTGGGTCGGAAGAGGAGTCGTAGAGGCAATTAAGCAGCATAGGAATGGCTTCCGGGGAGATGGACTGGATGATTTTCTCCATGTCGTCAATGGCGATCTGGTGGGTGTCTCGATCGGAGAGCTTAGTGATAGCGGTGAGAATCCTTTGCTTGAGTTCAACCATGGCGAGATGGGAAGATAGAGAAGAAACCGAGGATCTGGATGTGGGCGGCGATTGAATTGGGGGTTTTGTGGGTTTCGATGATTTGGGTGCTTGAGAACTCATTATGAACGAAAGCAATGGCGGAGACTCGATTCAGAGCTTCAATGGAGGTTAAGGAACAAGAATGCAGGTGAAGAAGAAGAAGAAGATCAGTCGATTCGAAGAAGGTGGGAAGCTTGCAGGAGACAAAAATGGAAGGAAGGTGGGGAAGAAATGGGAGAAGTGAGAAGCAAGTCTTGTGGGTCAGCAATCAAAGTAGAAATGAGGGCTAAAATCACGAAGTTTTTTCGAATTGATAGCCAAACGAGACCTGTATGACTGCTTTAACCGCTTTATTTCCCCCCTTTTCTGAATTTTTGGATCATTCTTGGAGGCCCATTGGGTAAGATTTCCACGTCACTCGGAGAGAAGAACGAAACACAGCTTATAAGGATATAGAAATTTCTCCTTAGCAAACTCGTTTTAGAAAGAAGCCTGAAAGGAAAAGCCTAAAAAGGACAATATCTTAGGCTTAGGATGCTACAAATGGTATAAGAGTCAGACACCATACAATATGTCAGTTGGTAGGCTGAGCCTCGAAGGGGGTGGACATGAGGCGATGTGCCCACAAGGACGCTGGGTCTCGAAGGAGGTGGAGTGGTGGGGTCTCGGGCAATGTGCCCGTGAGGAGGCTAAGCCTCGAAGGGGGTGGACATGAGTCAATGTGCCAGTGAGGACGTTGGGTCCCGAAGAGGGGTGGATTGGTGGGGTCCAACATCAATTAGACTAAAGAACGAGTGTCAGCGAGAATGTTGGCCCCAAAAGGGTAGATTGTAAGATTCCACATTGGTTGGGGAGGAGAACAAAACATCGGGACCAAGCGCCAGCGAGGACGCTGGGCATCGAAGGGGGTGGATCGTAAAATCTACATCGGTTAGGGAGGAAAACGAAACACCCTTTATAAGAGGGTGGAGACCTCTCACTAGCAGACACGTTTTAAAAACCTTAAAGGAAAGCTTGAAAGGAAAAGCTCAAAAAAGAGATCTCGAGAAATGGAGTTCATAGCAATGGAGGTGCTAAATAAGGAAGAAGAAGAATGGGGTTGGAAAGTGGAAACCACGTTCAAGTTCAAATTTGTGTACAAACTTCATAAATTCCTTGGAGAAATGTCTATCCATTTGGTCTTCAATAGAGATTCTTCTACAAAGATTTTTTTACCCTTCGAACGTTTGCTAACTTAATATACATTTATCAAAGGTCGGGATAGATGTAGTAGGGGTTGTAAATCGAAAGATACACGACTTGAAGATATGACACTAAAAGTTGTAGTTGGTTGTCTTTCATATCGAATAGTTGAAGCAACGGGTTAGGATATTGTGAGACCCCACATCAATTGGAGAGGAAAACGAAACATTCCTCATGAGGGTGTAGAAACATTTCTCTAGCAGACCCATTTAAAAATCGTGAGGCTAATGGTGATGTATAACGAGCCATTGGGTTGTTACAAATGGGATCAAAGTCATATAGCAGGTGGTGTGCCAGCAATGACACTAAGTTCCCAATGGAGGTGGATTGTGATATCCCACATCAGTTGGAGAGGGGAACAAACCATTTGTTATAAGGGGTGTGGAAACGTTTCCCTAGAAAACGCGTTTTAAAAACCGTGAGGATAACAGTGATGTGTAACAGACCAAAGCAGACAATTTCTACTAATAGTGGACTTAAGCAGTTACAGCTATAATCGAACACAGTGGACTTAAGCAGTTCTGCTAACAGTGGACTTAAGTAGCTATAATCGAACAATTGCTATTCTATATTGACATGTTTTGAGGGTTGGTAGCCCTAAAAGTTCTTCCCTCCTATGTCTAATAAAACCCTAAACTTTTAATTTTGTATTTGGTAGATCATTAAATTTAAAAAAATTTAAAACCCTATGAATTTATAAATTTAAATTTTTTGTATCTTTACAGACCAAGAACTTCCATTATATCGATAACAGACCGTTCATTAAATTATTATATACATATGTCGATAATTTAGATATTAAAATTTTCTAATCACAATTTATATTAACTTAAATTTGGGATTATTATTATTATTATTATTATAATTTTTGTAAATTGAATTTTACCAATTAATGATGGAGAGCCAGCTAATATTAGGTGGCCAAACTGTCATATAATGCCATTTAGTATTTTATTTTTTTTCTCTTTTACCCAAAATTAAAATTTTTAACTTTTAAATGTATTTTTCCATTAAATTTAAATTAATAATTATTGAACTTTCTCTTTCGGGCTTCCCTTCCACACCCTAGTGTTTCGTTCTCCTCCCAACGACTGTGAGATATCACAATCCACCTCCTTTCAGGGCCGAGTGTTCTCTCCAACCAATGTGAAATATCACAATTCACCCTCTTTCCGGGCTCAGCGTCCTCCCCAACCAATGGGGATATCACAATTCATATCCTTTCAGGACCCAACATCCTCCCCAACCAATTTGGGATATCGTCCTCCCCAACCAATGAGAGACATCATAATCCACCCCCTTTCAGGGCCTAGCGTTCTCGTCGATACTCGTTCCTTTATTCAATCGATGTGAGACCCCCACCAAATCCATCCACCCCTTTGGGGCCCAACTTCTTTACTGGCACTCCGCTTCATGTCTATTCCCCTTTGGAAAATAGACTCCTCGCTAGCACATCGCCCCATGTCAAGTTCTGATACCATTTGTAACGACTCAAGCCTACTGCTAACAGTTATTGTTCTCTTTGGACTTTTTCTTTCACGCTTCCCCTCAGCTTTAAAACGCGTCTGCTAGTAAAAGGTTTCCACATCTTTATGAAGAGTGTTTCGTTCTCCTCTCCAATGGATAAAAGTATTTTAAATCAAATAAAATCAAAATGATATTTTTATCCAAAATGATGAAATTAAAATTAATCTAAAAGGTCAACTAATAAAAAAAATGAATATTTCAACCATTAAAGTTTGATTTTTTTAAAAAATAAAAATAAAAAGAAAAAATGATCTGAAATGAAAGAGAAAGTTCTTACTTTACCCAGAAAAAAGAAAAAAAGTATTAAAAATGAAATTGGTATATGAAAATAAAAATTTGTTTGTGGGGGAAAGCCGAGCGTGATTGATGAAGAAAGGACGATGGCCAAACTTTTTTGGAGATGGAGATCATTACAATTTGAGATCTAATTTCATCCTTCAATCTTCTCCGGAGCTTCAGATTTTGTTGCCATTTTCGGTTCATAACTTAAAAACCCTATTTCCCCCTTTTGATCTTCCCTTCTTGGCTGCAGATTTTGCCGATTTTCTCTTGTGGTATGCTCTCTTTCTCTCTCGTTATTGGTGAAGTGTTCTTGTTTTTGGTTTTTCATCTTCCTTTGATTAATGGATGATGTGTTCTTTTCTGAAGCGATTGATGATTTTGTTGGTTGTTTCTTCTTTGATACATTGTTTGAATCGCTTTGAGTGGCCTTTTTGATTATCACTTCTTTGATTGGAGCTCATTAACTCTGGTTGTTGATGTGATGTTCAAGCTGATATACTTTTAATGTTGATTTGAATGACTTTTGATGTGGATTTGCTTTACGAATTTTGTGGATAACTTCTAATCTTAATTGAATGATATCAATTGTGTGGGGCAGAGGGAGTAGATAGTAAGCAAGAACACTGTCCTTTCGAACTAACTGTGGTGTTTTCCATTGAAATTGGTTCGTTGGCAATGGCGTCTCTAGAAATTTGTGGAAAACGATCCTCCATTAGTTGCACCGTTTTCTTCGATTTGTTACTCTTTCGAGTTTCGTGGGAGACATGACTCGTGTTCGTCTATGGGAGATTCGACGGATTAGATATAGAGCCTTTCGTGATCTTTCCTTGCAAAGGTCTCCCCCATTTCAGGTTCCTTTGCTCAAATGACATCCATTTTGGAAAAGACCTTGTTTGATTATAAGCAATTTGAGCTTTATTCTCTTGACTTTGATTCAGGGAGTCTGTTTAGATCTATGCTTCAAGGATGAGCTCATCTGGTCTCTTGAATCCTTGGATTTTTTTCTTTGTCAAATCTTTACTCCGCAAAACTAAGGAAGATTTGCATTCCTAAGCTGTTAAAAGTTCTTTGCTTGGCATGTCTCTTATGGGTGGATTCATATCTTCAATGTTGTCTAGAGATCTTTCCTTTTTGTGTTTGTTGTATGCAAATGGGAGAGTAGGATTTGACTCTCTGTCTTTGAAGTTGCTCTTTTTGTGGGAAGTATGGCACTGTTTTTTTCTTTCTATGAGTTGATGATTTTTGGAATCGTGAGGCGTAAAAGAAGCATTTTCAACGAGATCCCGAAACCACCAGCCACTCCGCCCAGTTTAATTCCTCCCCCTTTGGGCTTTTGGTCCTAAGTTTTCTTTCATAAGCTATTGGGCCTCTTCCCGCAATTTTCATTACATTTTCTCTCATGTTAGTAGTTTCGTTTTCAAGAATCATTTTAACCATTCCATTCTGTCACATGAACTCGTTGCTGTGCTCGTTTAGTTTCTATATCGTCCGGGCCTCCTCTCCCTGTATGATTCTGTGGTGGATTGAATATAATAGTAATTTATCCACTTCTTTGTTTCTGAGTCTTATGAACTCCAATTTGCAGGATCACCCTGTGTTACAATCAATTCTTACAGTTCTCTACTTCTATTTCAGGTGATGATATGATAATGGATTGTTGAATAATCTTCCTCTTCCTTCCTAAGAGATACTTATCTGAAAAAATCATGGTTCAGAAACTGCAACCTATCAAAGGAGGTGGAGGATCCATTAACGTCGGAGCCACCGGAACGATTAGCTCCCTAATGATGAGGGAATTAGAGTCTATGAGATCTGTCCCGAAAAAGCCGGTAGCTTCCAAAATCAAATCTTCATCTGCTACTAGGACTGTTTCATCTGCTGCTTCCATTCCCAACAGACTACATCAAAGTAAATCGTTCGACGCTGCATCCATTCCTAACAGACTACAACAAAGTAAGTCGTTCGACGAGGTAAGCAATAGAAGGTATAATACTGTTAATAACCGAAGCTTTGGGAAGTCCCATAATGCTACTAAGGCCGGTTCAAGGGATGTCCATCGTATGCCAATGCTTGGTTCTAATGATGTTTATACAGATGGAAATAGCTATAGAGAGAAACCAGAAAGGAAAGGACTTAGAGCAGTTCCGATTGTGGACGTTAAGTGTAATAACCCGGATAGAGCTTGGTCTAGTCGTCCTCTATCAAGTCGACTTAGAAAACTCGGTTTTTCAAAGCTATCAGAAACCTTTGCTTGATTCTGCAAGTCTTTCTATCTGAATATTTGTCACTTTAGGAGGTTTTCTTGTAGTTAGTTGTAGGGTTTCAAATGATGTATAGAAAGAACTTCCTGTGGAGCCTGTAACTGAGTCCCGACGACCCGAAAATCAACCAGTGGTTGCATAAAATGATATCAAAGTCTGCCATGTGCGCCCCCTTCATCAGGAGGCTGCTCTCACTCAACTGTCTTCTTGGAAATCTAGCTGATGGGAAGCTAAACCGTGTTCGGTTTGTTGGTCGTTTTATTCGACATGTTTGTGTCCAGAACTTGCAAGTTTGTAATGGTAAAGATTGCCTTTGCCACTTGGGTCCCTTTTTGATGTTTTGCTATGATTTGGGTTGGATAGAATGTGTTGTTTGGGTCATCGGGACATATGAACACCGTGTAGAACACTTTTGAGGATGTTGTGATGCCTCTTTTATGTTCAGTTTATTGCATTTGGGGAGAGAGGGATCCCACTTTTTACATTGATCTACTAATTCTATAATAAATAACAGTTTTAGTTATTTAAAGACTTCTACTTGGAAGGCAATTATGAGTTTAGTAGATGTCTATTTTACCTGCCGGGTCGGGGTTTTGTAGGGACTCGTTTTGAATGGAAGGAGATTATCCGTTTAAACGGAGGATAGGGAGATTTTTCTTCGTTAGATAAATGGGGTCGGGACAGGATTAAATTTCTCATCCTTGTCCCCGCCCCACATAACACACACATGCACACATACATGCCTGCAAACACAGATAACTCGACACACACGTACACATATTTAATAAGTCCACCGCTAGTAGATATTGTTCGCTTCGACCCATTACGTATCCGTCAGCAAAAATCTTCATTAATTGGAATAAACATAAAACGAGTATTTAAATTTAACTCAATTCTACTAAATTTCTTGCTAAATTATTACTAATGTATGATTAATGATCGAGTCACGAAAGAAAATTCATTTGAATATAACTTTGTTGGTACAAGTTATTAATTTTTTAATAATTAAAGAATGGAATGAATGTAGCTTTCATATCCAATTCAAGGCTTGGTGACATATGTACCAAACTATATAATATATTTTATAATAAGGTTTTTATTTTAAGAATATATTGTTTGTTGGGGTTTTATTTTTATTTTTCATGGCCACTACTTTGGTATTTCTCACCTACTATTTGATTAAATTTATGTTAGGTAGGATATCAATTCAAACAAAAAAAAAAAAAAAAATGGTTAATGCGGTGGTAGTTATTGTACAGTACTTATTCTAATTCGACAAACAAATTAGTCGTACAGAAGTCAAACTTTGCAGACAGTCTTGATGTATGATCGAGCCTCGAGTCACGTTTGAAAGAAATGTTTTAAAATATGTGACCGAGGTATTGCATTGAAAATAATTTGAAAGGAATGAATGTTATAAGGTAAAAGCGAATAAATAACCACCACAATTTTGATAGCATATAACGAGAATATAAATAATTGGCAAATAGTCACATCCCTCTATCGTACATTTTGGGGCATTTTAGGCCTAACAAGTGCAGACATAATTTTTGTGATCGGTCATATACCCATGTATTGATACAACAAGAATAATAAAGACATATATAACATGAAAGCAAATAAAAGAGATTTGGAATGAACACGAGGCCATGGATAGCACGTCATAGACAAGCATGATCAGGATATCCGACACGGGGCCGCAGGTAACACGCTTTGGACAAGCATAATTGTAACATCAAACACGTTTGCAAACTTTCAAAAAGGCAATGACTACATCTTACCAGAAGAGAGGTACAAGGGATTGACATTGGACACTCTCAAGGCAACAAAACAATAAGGAAGAAGGTTGAGCCGAGCAGGTGTATTGAGCTTCTAGCTTCGACTCATGTTGGGTCATCATGAGTTAAGCTCAACCTTAATTGATTTTTCGAGTCCAACCCAGACCTAAGCTAACCATGGTCCAATTAATAACTCGGGTAAAGATTTTATAACTGTAACAGTCAAAGTCCACCGCTAGAAAATATTGTCCGCTTTGACTTGTTACGTATAGCCATCAGCCGCATAGAGAGAGATTTCCACACGGAATGTTTTGTTCGTCTCTCCAACTGACGCGGGATCTCCGGTAACTTACCCAATCAAAATAAATAAAAAATTAAAAAACGTAGAAGATTCATCATTATCTACCCAAAACATTATAAACCATATATTTTATTAATAATTATGTAACGATATAATATCATAATCTAACAAAAATATATCATATCATATACAATTAATCCTTTAATTTCATTATACAAAACAGATGGGGCCAATGTGTTATTTAATCAAACCATACAGCTTTATTATTATTATTATTATTTCTTTGTTTCTTTATTTACTTTATTCTAAAAGCATCATATTCATATATTCCCTTTGATCTAGATCCACCAATTAAAATAATTTTCTTTTTTTATTGTCTGTAAATTTCTTAAATTTAATCATTATATTATACTTGTATTATTATTATTTTTTGTATACATACTTATATTTAATTTATATAATCAATTTTTTATAATTCCTTTTAATATTACTTTTAAAAGTTAATAAATATTTTTGAATTTTTAAAAAAATTTAAAATCGAGAAATTCACGAGTATTTTTTAACGTGGTAGTAACGGTAAAGTTACCTATAAGTTAAAAAAGTTTATGAATATTTTTCAAATGTGTTACTAATCGTAAAAGTATTTTTGAATTTTTTTAAAAAAGTTTGAAGTGTATTAATGAAATTTGTGATATCATAATCGTATTTTTAGACATTTTTTAAACTATTTTGAAAGTTTAATGATATTTCTCTGAGAAATAGCAATAAAATTGGAATCGAAGGTATGTTATTATTGATTTTCATATCTTTTAAAAAGTATACGAAGTAGCAACTAATACCTATAAATAAAAAAAATATAAACTAATTAAATATTAAGAATAAAATAAAATATACTACAAATAAAAAGAAATAATATTAAGATTTAAGATATATTCCATAAATAATATATTCTCTAAATATTATTATTTAAACTTTTACTGATATATTTTATAAACGAAAATATAAAATATTTTATTAATTTGGCCTAAAATCTTATTCCATTAAACACAAAATTTAATAAATATTTTTAATAAACAAAATTTTAAAAATAAAAAATTGTGAAAAATAAAAAATTATGTAATTGAATAATTTAATAAACAAAAAATCAAGATTAAAAAAATAGGTATTTAATATTTGACTAACTATTTCTTATATATTATAAAAAAAACATAAATAAATAAGAAAAAAATTTATTTATTGTACAAAAATACAAAGAAATAAATAATAAATAAAGCATAATAAAGTATGCGACTTTCTAAATTGCTAAAAACACGTTTTTGAAAATAATTGAAAATGACTCTCATGAAAGGACAAAAATAAAATTATTTTTAAATAAAAAATTGGAAATAATTTAAAAACACCCACAAAAATATAGGGAGTGCCACGTCATTTATTAGAATTATAAAATTCTTTAATTATTTTCTTATCCATCTATTTTAAATTGCCAATAAATTATTATTTTTTTTTATTTTTTTTTGCGTGAAAATGGATTTTAGTTATTATATCTTCAATTATTATTTTCCTAAAAATATAATTTAAATTTACAATATTAAAATTTTAATATGTTAATCAATTTAATTTTACCCTCTTTCTAGAGTAAAAAATATATATTTTTTTGTTTTTAAATACTAATTTTTTATAAAAAAATAATATAATTTTTTAAATAGGTAATTCAATAATAATGAGTATTAAATAATTAAAAAATATAAATAAGAATAAAAAGAATTAAGAGGATTTTTAGTAAATGAATAATTTAGGGTGGGCCCTAACTTTCAATTTCATTCATTAACCATTAATCACTACTCTTATTTATTTATGACCATTCACCTTAACATAATTAATTAAACATTAATTAAACATGAGTGCTTTTATTATAGCTATATACCACTTTTTGAATTTTTTTAATTAATTTTATAAAAATTATTTTTATTTATAGTTTTATTTTAATTTTTATTTTATTTTTTTAATTTGATTAAGATTTTTAATATTCCCTAAAAAAAATAATTATTGTGTATATTTTTTTTTAATATTTAAGTAAACCTTAAATAACATATATAATTTAAAGTAATAAATAAATTATCACAAACAAAATTAAAATTTTAAATTTTTTTATAATTTTTCAAAGGGTATTGAATAAATAGAAAAAAATTATTAATCACATAAATTAAATAAATTAATTTTAAAATTTGAAAAAAAATTGAAAAAACTAAATAAAAAACGAGCCATATGAAGAATAGTATAGAAGAAAGATATCTCGACATAGAGTGTTAAATTTTTATGAACGTGTATATGAGGATTGAATTGATATTTTATAATATCAAAAAATAAATTAATTAATTTAAAAAATAATATTATTAAAGGGAATATAATATAAGTAATAAATATTTAAATGGTTAATGGTTGACATTTAGAGTCGTGTATTTTTGGTTTAAATTTCATTTTGTGATTATTGAAATTAAGAATTTCGGACGGGAGACTCCACAATAGCGAAATTGACGGAAATAAAATTTAATAAATAATTTTTTTAAAATTGAAAAAAATTAAATAAATAATTTTTAAAAATTACGCGTATTGTGTCAGCGGTGTGTTTTCAGCACTTTAAAATCTGAACACATTTACATCAAACTCAAAATTAAAATAATAATAATAATAATAATATATAATTTTATTTCATTAAATATTATAAATTTAGTTTCTAATTTTTATTTATTTATTTATATTTGATTCATAAATTTTTAATTTTAATTTATTATGCTCTCAATATTTTTTTAATCAAAATTTGTAGTGACTTTTAATTCTAATTTATTGTTTCTTTTTTTTTATTTATAAAAATGGTTAATAATATGTCATTTTAATATATTTGATATATTTTATTTTATCGGTAGAATATTTTCTCTTATTTCTAAGATTTAATTTATATTTTATTTAAATGTTCTGAACATTAATGAAAAATTGGATTTTAGATACATGGACTCTCGAGTCCCACCCATGTTTCTTGTACTTTTGAATTTTAGAATTTATTTTGTAATTTGTATTCTATTGAAACGTTGTGAATATTAATGAAAATTGTACTTTAGTTACTTGTTTTTTTGGATTTGATCCGACAGTGGACTTCCAATCCCACTCCTATTTTAAAATTTATTTAATTTATTCAAAATAATTTTAAAAGTTTAGGATTCTATAAAATTATTTATTAAATATTTAAAAATTTTAAAGACATAAAATTAAAAATTTATAAATTTATTTGAAACTTTTAAAAGGTTGAATTATTTATTAATTTTTTTTTGCTTTAAATTAAAAAATGAACATTTTAAAATTAGAAATTAAAGTAAAATTAAAGATGGATATAGAGAAGAAATAAGAAGAACCAAAAAAACCGGTCAACTGTCTGTTCTTGTTGATGCTGGTCCAGTCTCCCACCTCACCTTCGTTGAAATTTGTTGGGAAAACCGCCAAATGCCCACAAACAACAAGCACACTGCCGCTGCCATTGAAACCAATGGCAAAAACAAGCTCAAGCTCCCTCACTTCCCTTCCCTTTTCACCGTCAAGGTAGCCCATGACGCCGCCGCCGCCATGACCAAGCTCTGCCGGAGGCTCGTCCGGTGGAGGCTCCTCGAACGGGTCTCCCTCGTTCGTCACTTCTTTCGCTTCGTATGGGATAGAGTTTTTGCGTGTTCTTCTGGAAAAACCCCTAAAAAATACTGCCGCCTTTCCTCCCGCTCTCCGATGACCGCCATGGACGGTGGGTGTTCGTTGGAGCTGTCGAGGATCAGCCATGGATTCGATTCCGATTCCGATTTTGATTCTTCTGAGATGGTTTCTCTCAAGATTAGCCTCTTGGGAGACTGCCAGATTGGAAAAACAAGCTTCGTGGTAAAATTTCACTCGTAAAATGTTCATCTAATTTCCCCTGTTTCTCTGTTTTCTGAACGCTTTTGTTTGTTTGTTTGTTCTTGTGATTTTGATTAGATCAAGTATGTGGGCGATGAACAGGAGAGAAATAGCTTACAGATGAGTGGAATAAACCTAATGAACAAGACATTAAGTATCCAAAATGCTCTGATTTCATTCCGTATCTGGGACGTTAAAGGTAAAATCAAACTCCCCCACGTTTCTTGATTTCTGATAAAAAAATTTCTAATACGAGTAGTTCGATGAAGGTGATAGCAGTTCACAAGATCAACTTCCATTAGCCTGCAAAGATGCAGTTGCAATCTTGTTCATGTTCGATCTAACAAGCCGACGAACTCTAAACAGGTCCGTTTTAAATCAAAATCTTGTCATTCTCGTTTGAAAAACTTGAAATCTGAGTTCATTTTTTGGCTCTGTTTTTGCAGTGTTGTTGATTGGTATACAGAAGCGAGGAAATGGAACCAGGTATGAAGCTTTTGATTCCATTTTTGGCCAAATTTTGAACTGTTTCATTTCATCATGAGTGACCCATTTGGCCGTTGTGGGTGAAAGTTTCTTTTGAGCACTAAGTGTTTGATAAAAGTCCTGTGAGAACTGATGAGCTAGAGATGTTAGGCTTTTCCTTTATCTTTTGAACTTGTGAACCGCTAAAAGGTTACTTCTCCTCCACCCAACTTGTTTTTGAAGATAATGGTTTGTTACTACTCATTACGAGATGAATAGATACCTACCGGAGCATAGTTCAACTGATTGGGGTATATATAGTTGTTGGAGATTCGAATCTCCCTTACCCACCTTAGTTAAACGTTTGTACTAGAACATGTTTGGATAACTTTGATTTCTATTATTTGTACATCCTTTAAACGACAACGTCATTAGGAGATACCCACCGGAGCATAGCTCAACTGATTTTGGTAGATATCTTCATCAAATAAGAGGTCGGAAGTTTGAATCTCCCTAACCCACCTTAACTATACCCATCGGAGCATAGTTCAACTGATTTAGGTATATATCTTCATCAACTAAGAGGTTAGAGGTTTGAATCTCCCAAACCCACCTTAGTTAATGTATTAAAATATGTTCGGATAACTTCGATTTCTACTATTTGTACAACCTTTAAACATTGACGTCATTAGGAAATACCCACCAGAGCATAGTTCAACTGATTTAGGTGTATATAGTTGTTGGAGATTCAAATCTCCCTTACCCACCTTAGTTAAACATTTGTATTAAAACATGTTTGGATAGCTTCGATTTCTATTATTTGTACGACATTTAAACATTGACGTCATTAGGAGATACCCACCGTAAGTTCAACTGATTTAGGTGTATATAGTTGTTGGAGATTCAAATCTCCCTTACCCACCTTAGTTAAACGTTTGTATTAGAACATGTTTGGATAACTTTGATTTCTATTATTTGTATAACCTTTAGACGTCGATGTCATTAGGAGGTACCCACCAGAGCATAGTTCAACTAATTTAGGTATATGTCTTCATCAACTAAGAGGTCGGATGTTCGAATCTCCCTAACCCACCTTAGTTAACCGTTTGTATTAGAACATGTTTGGATAACTTCAATTTCTATCATTTGTACAACCTTTAAACTTCGACGTCATTAGGAGATACCCATCGGAGCATAGTTCATCTGATTTAGGTTTATATTTTCATCAACTAAGAGGTCGGAGGTTCGAATCTCCCTAACCCATCTTAGTTAAACGTTTGTATTAAAACATGTTTGGATAACTTCAATTACGTCGACTTGATAGTAAGTTATATGTGGTGTTTGGTTCATGTATTGTACTCATGTCGTATATCTGGTACGAGGGTTTGTTTATCATAGGCTACACGACTCATATTTTCACAAATCTTAGCGAGCTCGGAGTAACTCTCGGGTCGGTTCTTGTTTATTGCAGACAGCCATTCCCATTCTGATAGGAACCAAATTTGACGACTTTGTTAGACTCCCTCCAGATTTGCAGTGGACAATTGTGAGTCAGGTAGATCAATCATGATCTTGAAAGTTCCATTTGAAAGCTTTTCTCACATGCCACTGTTAGCCTCATTTTGTTGGATTATGGCTATAAGACTTTCTGCCATCAAAACCGCGTGGAATCATTCAAACTTCTCTTTGAATTGTTGTTTTTGTGTTCATAGGCAAGAGCTTATGCAAGAGTTATGAAGGCTACTCTATTCTTCTCTAGCTCCATTCACAACATCAATGTCAACAAGATCTTTAAGTTCATTGCTGCCAAGCTCTTCGACGTCCCGTGGTCCGTCGAGCGTAACCTCACTGTCGGTGAGCCGATTATCGACTTCTAACTTTTGTTATACTCGACTTGACTCTGATGTACAAAGGAAAGAAAGAAAACGAAGAAAGTAGACGAAGAACTAGATTTTTTGTTCTTTTTTCCCTGCAGGTTGATTGATCAGCTGTTGGGATTGGTTATCTGAAATCCTTTTTTGTAACTTTTTGTTTTAATCCAAATGAAGGGATTCTAATTTCAAGGAATAGAAGAAAGATGAGAAGAAAAGATAGAGAATCAATGATCTGATTCTTTCTTAGTAAGACTTGTTCATACTCGACGATATCGATACTCGACACATTGTGAGATTCTAGTGGGATTACTGTTTTCCATGGCTAATTCGAAACCTATCGATACTCGACACACTGAGAGATTCTAGTGGGATCACTATTTTCCATGGCTAACTTGAAACCTACTGATACTCGACACACTAAGAGATTTTGGTGGGATTACTATTTTCTATGGCTATCCCGAAACCTATCAATACTCGACGCATTGAGAGATTTCGATGGGACTACTATTTTTCATGGCTAACCCAAAACCTATAGATACTCGATGCACTGAGAGATTCTGGTGGGTTTACTATTTTCCATGGCTAACCTGAAACCTATCGATACTCGACACACTGAGAGATTCTGGTGGGATTACTATTTTCTATAGCTAACCCGAAACCTATTGATACTTGATGATATTGATACCTAGTTACTTGAATTTGTATAGTTTGAGATTATAGAATCGAAGTCGAGTCTTGACAAACCCTAGTCTCTAACCTTTTATGAGATATTTAATGACCCTATGTCGTTTTTTCCAATTTTAGGTTGAATTCAAAATTTAGTCTATGACGTTTAGTGATTATATCTATCTAATCTCTAACTAAGACGTTATCACTTATGTTTATAATCTAGCTAAACTACGATACTACATATCTAAAAAAACTAAGCATATGGTATGCTAAATTATTCAATTCATTATACACTAAATGACTATATTGAATAGTGAACGATATAATTTAGGCTAATCCGAGTATATCTCAGTGAATAAGACACAAATTATTATCTCAAACATCAATGGTTTTATCACTGACCAGTTGAATATGAAAAAAATTAGAATTTTGGATAGAGAAATGAGACCAGCCGGTAAAGGATGTTACTCGTGTCTCAATTAACCGAGCTATATTTTACCAATATGAACATAGCTAAGTGTATACGTACGTCGACGTAGAGTGGTTGACCATTTTAATTGGGCCCAACAGATACCAGTCCAAAGAAAGTCGTACAAGCCCAAGTTTCAGGCCCAAAGAACAAAAACAGTGTTCGAATTTTCTATTCCGACGTGTCGTCTTTCAATTGGTTGCTTGAATTACTCAGTACATCTGCTGGAAAACCCCAAAATGTCGCCTAAACCCTCACCGTTCTGATTCTTCCACGACGGGAAATTTTGTTCTGTCGAACCAAAGCCCTAGCGTGGAGAACAGAACCATCAAGGAGCCATTTCTGCTGTTTCGCCACTACTGCCATTTATTGACCCCATTGAGCCGGTAAGGCAGCTGTTCCGCTTTTTTCCAGCTGCAAATTTCCGGGAAAATGGTGATATTGTGTTCGTTGTCGCTAGGGATAACTGAGATCTTTCCATTCACTCTAGAATTGAGAAATGTTGTTGATTCCATAGAGGAATGGAGTTCTTGGAAGTCTTGCGATTATCTAGAATCGAGAAATGTTGTTGTTCCATAGAGGAATGGAGTTTTTGGAAGTCTTGCGATTGTCTAGAATCGAGAAATGTTGTTGTTCCATAAGAGGAATGGAGTTCTTGGAAGTCTTGCGATTATCTAGAATCGAGGATGTTTTTTTTGTCTGGATTTAGTTGGTGGCTTGTGAAATTTGTTTTGGCAATGCTAATTGGGGGGAATTTTATTTAGGCGACTCGTGAAGCGTATCCTTTTGTTATCTAGTATTCGGAAAATTTCTTTTAGCTTTTTGCTGTCATCGGAATCCTAGTTAACAAAGTACCCTCCGTCAATAAGTTGATTGAAGCTCAGATGGGTTGTTTTCAGCTTATCTGTTGATTTTGAGGAGTTGTAGCTTATAGCTCTTGCTTTATTTTTATCGTTGCCTGTAATGCATAGCTAATAAATTGACAACTTGTATGTTCCTAAATAACTTTCGACCTTACTTGAACATGATTGGGTCTATAGACTGTACCTTTGTGCCCTTGAGTTCTAAAAACTGGTATTATGATGGTGTCTTTCAGAAAAACAAATGGGACGAAATGTATCAGATGATTCAGAATCTCCAATTAGGGTGAGGCGGTCTTCTCCTAGAAGGAGTCCGTCCCGCAGAGGAAGATCACCTACTCGGCATAAGAGCTCCCATAATAGCAGTTCTCCAGTAAGAGACAAACATTCTAGTCGTGCTAAATCTCCAAAGCATAAGAGGTCAAGTTCTCCACGAACTCGATCTCCTTCTCCAAGGACAAAACGGTTGAGGAGAGCTGCTGAAAGAGCTCCAGAGAAATCAAGTGATAGAGATTCTGAAAGGAACCGTGGCAGGGGTACTGATAAAGATGCTCATCGGGAAAGAGTTTCTGACAGGGAATTAGGGAGCGAGAGAAAGGAGAGGAGTTCTAGACAGGATGTTAAGGATGGAAAATCTTCCAGGTCAAGACATGGGAATTCTTCTTCTCCATCAGAACGCCACCATAGGAGCCGCCATAGGTCTCCATCGCCCCAGCCTGGCTCTGATGCCAAAAATCATGATGAGGTGTTGGTGATTTCTACTACTCAAAATCTGATACCATTAAGTGCCTGTTTATCAGAAATGTTATGATTGTAAATTGAGCACATTTTTCCTTTTCTCCTGTAAATTTCAATTAATTAATTTTGGTAGTTAAAGTAGTAACCACCCTCCTAACAGAGCATGTAATATTCAGCTGTCATTTCTTTTTATTACCTGAATTCTATTAGTGATATTTCTTCATTTGATTTTTTTGCCCGTTTTTATTGAACAAAGAGTAATTCTACATAAGTTATTTTGAGTAGCTAGCATTTTTTTTTTTTTTTTTTTTTTATTTTACG
>NW_019272019.1:2434058-2468264 GCF_002738345.1 Cucurbita maxima
TTTTTTTTTTTTTTTTTTTTTTAATTTTACGTAGTTGCAGTTGTCTTTGCTTTAAAGTTTATATGGAGCACAGCACCTAATTGTCATCTAACTTTCCAGGGGAGAAACTCAAGAAGGGCTGAAAGCCGGTGAGCTGCTTTTGCACCTTTTTTTTATCATTAAAGTATTTGGTTTGTAACGAAAGCATAATTTATCTGGAGAGTGGAAAATCCTCCAAATAAGCAAGAATAATACTATGACATGCTTCAAAATTTGGATGGATATGTTCCTTTTTCAATGTATGAATGTTATGACATATAATATATAATGTTCTACTTTTTAGTGCTTGAAAGTAGTCTGTATCACTTCTTTTTAGTGCTTAACTTGCCAAAAAATTGTTGACCTTATTGATGCTTCATTAGTTTTTTATCACAACTCCTATGTCTTTATGTACACATCTCATACTATTGTCTGGATCAGTTGGATGTTTTTGGGAAGCGTGGGTTAAACTTGGCCTAGTTTCCACTTAAGTCAAATTACTGAATGTATGATGAAAAACTGAATGCATAATGAAATTCTGTTCTAATAGTTGTGAAGAGCACAAATTTTTACCTCAGATTTGCTTGTCTATCTTAGAATCCCTCTTTTTGTACTGAGAATCATCTATATCTATTGCCTCGCAGCTTCTCACTAGGTTCTGATTATTTGCATGAGCAGGAGTGATGACGATGATTCAGTGGCAAAGATGAAGGCTGCGGAGGAAGCTTTAGAAGTTAAGCAGAAGGTGTTATTTAGCCTTGGCTTGCTAGGTTCTTGAAAATAAGATGTTTTAGTGGAAAGCATGTAATTTTTTTGTCAGCGTTCTTATCCTGTATATATTTTCCTCTGGAGGCTGCCTTCTGTGTGCAATTTTTTTTTTTGAATTCTTTGTTGATCATTAGTAGGATAAATATTGCTTTCTTTTCCGTTTTTGTTTCAGGACAAACCTTCTTTTGAGCTATCTGGAAAGCTTGCAGCAGAAACTAATAGAGTAAGAGGTGAGATAATTTAATATCTCTATCTTTTTTAAATTTGTATTGCGGGACATGTATGCACTTAGTCCCATATAACTGGAATTATAATTCTTCCTGCATGCTCTTCATTGAGACAAATTTCTGAAGCTTCTCTGCTTTCATTTGGTAGGTATTACGTTGCTGTTTAATGAACCTCCAGATGCTAGAAAACCTGATGTAAGATGGCGGCTGTATGTTTTTAAGGCTGGAGAAGTGCTGAATGGTAAGGCTTTGTGATTTACGTAGTCAATTTGATTTCGTTCCAGACTTCCATATCTGTTTTCATCTTTTGGTGTTAATGGTTAGTGGATAAGCCTTATTTTGTGTGTAGCAACCAGCAAATTCTTATTTGTGGTCTAACATATGTGGGTCCAATACTTTTGTCCACGGAAAGCATGTATATCGTTTTCTCTCTTTTCCTTCTACTTAGTGAAAGATATATGATTTGTTACCTTTGTGACTCACTAAATTTAAATCACTTATTTTCTTTTCACCATGGGTTGGCCTAGTGGTCAATAAGAGGGCCATGAGAACTTAAATTGCTGATTGATTCTCAAAATATTTTATTAGATTTGCTATTTGAATAATAGTAGGATGAAATCCGAGGTTTCTTTTATTTTGGGTGAACTAGAGGTTTTTAATTTTTATTATTAATCAGCATTGTTTAGTTGTTTGCTTTAAAAACAAGGTTGATATAAGTACAGGGGCATTTTATCCACAAAATGTTATTTTCTTTTGTTCTCTGATTTTTTGTGCTGAGAGATGAGAGGAAAAATTATTGTGTGAAAATATTTGAAAGAAAACTTCATAAGAAAAGAAATGTGCAAGAAATAATGCCGTGTTTTCATATGCCGGTGGGTGCAAGGTTTGAAATATTTTATCAAGGGCTCGAGATTACACCTTGGAAAAGTTTGAAAGTGATCGAGGAGTCTCCATTAGAGAAGGAGCATGCGCACAGTCAATAGTGGAAATTAGTTATTTGTTTTGTGTTTGAGTTCTTAATTTTAACATGTCAGAATGCTTTTATGCATATACAATGTTGAAGCTGTTAACTTATCACAATGAATTTTAGAACCTCTTTACATACATCGTCAAAGTTGTTACCTTTTTGGGAGAGAAAGAAGAGTCGCGGACATACCTACTGATCATCCATCCTGCAGCAAGCAACATGCTGTCATCCAGTTTCGGTAGATCTGTTATTAGCGGTTATGTTTTCCTTGATGTTGATGGAATAGCATGTAATCCCCCATTTAAGCAAAATTTGTTTCGGTATCTTGTAGGCAAGTAGAAAAGGAGAAATCTGATGGTACAATGTCGAAGCAAGTAAGGTAAGAATATGCCATGATCAACGTGACAGGAATTTTCCAATCTCAGATGAGCCATTTCTTATGTATTTTTGTATTGGTAGGCCTTATTTGATGGATCTAGGAAGCACAAATAAGACTTATATCAACGTAAGCAACACTTTTTCATCCATCTTTTTGTAGGTTATGGTCTTACTCATTTCATGATTCTTTTTATAATGTAATTGCATTTGCAGGAATCTGCAATTGAACCTCAACGTTACTATGAACTTTTTGAAAAAGACACTCTGAAGTTTGGCAATAGTAGGTAAGATTGTAGACCGTGTCTTGAATTTTCATTTTGTGTTTTAAATTCATTATGGTTTTTCTACCTCCATTGGTAATTTAGACAGTTCGACTGGACAATCTTTTGATTTTCTGATAAACAGTTCTCGGCATGCAACTTCTTGCTGAATCTATATTTTATTTACTTATACGACATCTTACCTAAATTACAAGTTTATCATGTGAACTTGTTAAGCAATCTCCTTTTTCGTTTTAGAGTAATCGAGCTCAATTGTTAAAAACAATGATGGGAGTCGTCATTAGGTCCTTAACGGAGTAGATCCTAATAGTATAAGGATCTAAAAAATACTGCTGAATTTTCTTTTCTTTGATGGTTTGTTCTTGATGCATCCTGTAAATTTTTACTGCATTCATATTTTATTGATTTATTTCTAATTTTTTGCAGTCGAGAATATGTATTGTTGCATGAGAAGTCAGCTGGATGATAAGCCTCAAATTCAATTCAGTGTGTCAGTCGATTCGTCCAGTTCGAGGCCTTAGAGATGTTTCCATCATCAGGATGTCGTGAGTAATTGACCAACCATTCTAGATTTGTCTTTGTAATCAATATCTTCAAAGAAAGTATTTTTATGATGTATGTCCTATTAACCATGTCTTGAACTGAAAAATTATGCATTTTGAAGTCTTTTAATAGTAAAATTTTGATTTCTCCTGACTACCTTCGTGCTTGCATCTCATAAATGTAGATCAATTATGCCGCACTTTTGTTTTTTTTTTGATAGTGATGCATTTTCATGGCCCTTAGTAATCGTTTATTTAATCTTTATTTTCAATTGCTGTAGATTTATACTTTGGATGCCGATAATCTCATTCTAGTTTATATTTGAGATGTATAAGAAAGTGATAAAAGGAGTGAAGAATTCTTTGTGAGCCTTAGGGTCTTAGCCATCCTAATTCATTGAACTTGGGGTCTGAAAGAGAAGGGTCCTTGTCTGAAGCACCACTGAAAGCCAATCTGAATTTTCCAAGGATCCAAACTAAACTCTGTCAACCACTGTCATTATCGATTTTGGCTAGATTTATGTACCGGCCAAAGCCCACTACTAGCAAATATTATCCTTTTTAGGCTTTTCATTTCGAGTTTCCCCCAAGGTTGTTAAATGATGCAGAATTATGGTGGTTGGACAGTAGGGAAATTCTCAGTCCTGATGGGAGTGTTATAGCCTGGTCACGGTTTCAGGGAGGCATTTTAGAAGCAATTATATTTGAACGGGAAAGTTCAAAGAGAACAATATCAGCTAGCGGTGAGCTTGGATGGTTACAATTTATGTGAATTCTGAAGGAACTGCTCCAGGTATCCTTATTCTTCAGAAAGACCTTGCTACTAACAAAATAGATGAGGTTCAGTGGTTATTTCTTCCTCTCTTAAAATCACTCACTCTTGCCGATGGTGTTTCTTGCTGGATTTTAGTTATTTATGGGCCTTCTTATCAGTGATCCTAGGAAATTGGGACTATGGGGAGGAGATTTTGATGTCACTCATTGGACTTAAACTTAAGTTGGTTGCATTTCCCCTTGCTTTCTTGAGGACTTGGAGAATGAATGTATGTGTTTTCCCTCGTCTTTGGTTTCCATTTTAGGAGCTGAGAGGAAGATGATGAGGGACAAAGAGAAAAGGTATCTATGATGAAGGTGCGGGTTGGGGCGTGGGCTTCACCGCCGTTAAACAATGCTCGATGGAGGTAGAAGACGGGGAAGTGAGTGGGGAAACTAGAAAAATACGCCTAAACGTAGTTGTAATATTACCTGTTACCTTTATAAACGTTTCGAAATTGCTTTGAGTAGAAATTGAAGAAGTGATTCGGATTGAAATGATAATCTTCACTCGTTTCATGTCTCAATTTCATAAATTTCTACTTCTAGAGTAGTTTTTTAAATCTTTCTAAAAGATTAGAGATAATATTGCAACTTTCGAAAGAATAAGAGTTTTATTATTATATAAATGAAAACCGTCTATCTACATTTTATACCTCACTTGAATTAGCAAAACATATATATATATATATATATATATATATATATATATATATATATATANGCAATCTCTATAATTATCCTTATTTATTTATTTTTTATTTATTCTAAGATTTTCAAACATAGATTAAAAAAACACAACACAATGCTCATAAAAAAAGATCGTGTTTGGACCACTCAAATCTAAAAATGAGAGAATCAATGCACCACCAACTTTTTCTATCGTACTTATTAAATACTTAAATTTTGTCGTTATTCACAACAATATTTTTATTATTTCAAAAGTTGTAATATAATATTAACCTTTCGTAAATATTTAAAAATAAAAATTTGCTAAAATATTGGACCGAAATTAAAACAGGGCAACGCACCTTTCTGTCCGTTCAAGTAACATTAAAAAGAAAAAAGATGCTTTCAACTTACAACAAAAAGGCACACCATTATGAGCTATCATCACATTATCAATTTATATCCGTTCAAGTAACGATCAAAAGAATAAAGATATTTTGAAACCGTGAACGAACAGACAAGTTGGAGGGAATATTCCAAAGATGCTTGTCAACACACACCAACTACCACCAAATAAAACTTTAGGCAAAAAAAAAAAAAAAAAAAAAAAAAAAAAAAAAAAAAAAAAATATAGGCAAAAGACANGGAGTTCTCTTGTCATTATTTTTGTATTCAAATCATTCATTCCCTCTATGCATCTCTCATCTTCTCAAACAAAGATGCTTTAATAACATACTTAAACTCACCTCAATACAAACTTATATAAACTCAACATTATTTATACCTACAACAACGCAACACCCCGCTCGCTCGTGCTTCGTAACATCAAACATTTCGTGTCTAAAATACTTGAAAACGACCTCTTAGGCTTCTTTCCTCGCCTTCTTTGTCGGTCCTTTCCCTTTTTCGCCTCGGATGTAATATGAGACGTACCACCCTCTTCGATAAGCCTAAGTTCGTGTTTCGTTTCGTTCCTCTCCTCATTGCTTTGCCTGCAAACGGAAAAAGATTTTGCGTCTCTCATTGAAGAAGGAAGTCAAACATAAGCATATTTCAATCCCGAGCGCGCACTCGAGAAATTGTGCGACGAATAACGAGACCGAGTATCTTGTGACTAGAGTGCATATCACAGAGTTGTTTTTTGTTGGGGGCTTTGTCACGGGAGTAATGTGAACACATAAACCTTATCTTATCCTAACGCAATACGTATGGACCAGTAGATTATTTTCAGCAAGACCCATAATAAGTATATGATGAGATGATAGATTTACCAAAGAAACTAGGAGCAAAGGCGCACCTGCGAGTATATGAAGGTTCCGAGAACTGCAATGGCTGCTCCGAGAGCGTTGACTGGCTGCACGGGTGTGCGGAAGATGATGATGGAAGAAACTATGACGGATATACGTTTCATGGTGTTTCCAACGCTAAACGTCAAGGGAGATATCTCGTCCAAGGACATGTAAGACACCTGGTTATAGAGATGGTAGAATATACTTTGCGCTGCAACCCACCTATATCGTTCAAACAATCAAAACAATGTCGTGTAGTGCAAGAAAAACGAGGATTATGTCCAAGTTCACCGCTAGCAGATATTGTCCTTTCTGGGCTTTCCCTTTTGGGCCTTCCCTCAAGGTTTTTAAAACGCGTCTACTAGGGAAAGGTTTCCACACCCTTATAAAAGAATGCTTCGTTCTCCTCTCCAACCGATGCGGGATCTCACACAGGGAGTTGAGACATTTTCTATTTCAATATAAATCAGCATGGTTTTCGTTTAATAAAGTACAGCGTTCAGATATGGAGAAAATATGAATAACTGAGATCAATCACTAGTAGCTAGCTTCCTGAACGATGCGAACGAACAAATAAGTAAATCTAATTACCAAACGAAATGAGGTCCGATTTGAGAGATAGCTGTTTTCCATCCCTCTGCCCACAGTTGCGGTCCCTCCACAGCAAACGCAAATGGCGTCAAGAGTAACAAAGACAAAATCGATAAACACGCATAGTAGTTCATCCCGCTAACGGATTTTCCCTTCATGCCCTTCTTTGAAAATATGTTACGGAATACAAATGCCAAGTTTGATATCATGGCACCCATGAAACCTGAAGAGATAAAACCAAGGAAAGCAGTTATATTGGATGTAACGGTCCAGATCAGATCCATCGCTAGCAAATATTGTCCTCTTTGGGCTTTCCCTCTCGGACTTCCCCTCAAGGTTTTTAAAATGCATATGCTAGGGAGAGGTTTCCACACCCTTATAAAGAATGTTTCGTTCTCCTCCCCAACCGACATGGGATCTCGATATAAGAACATCTTAGAGAGGCAGCATCATTCCAACACAAGTCAATGTCAGCAAAACATAAAAAGAACAAATGAGTATTAAAATATTGCAGCAATGTAACAACTTCAAGTTCAGAGATAAAGCAGACTAAAGATAAGGAATGCAAACGACTCATATATTAGTGAGCAGTTAAATCGATACGAAATAAACCTGAAAAGAACAACAATATTCGACATCATAGCTCCTAAAATAGCACATAACAACTACGCTTAACGAGAGGTCAAATTTAGTTACCCGTCATGTTAAAGTTGAGCTCGGTCACAGCAGCAAGAGCACACCCACCAATGATCGGAAGGAGCGACAAGTAGACAGGAAGCGGGAACGTCTCACCCAACAAAAACCTCGAAACCAATACGCTAAAAGCAGGTTCACCACTCTTGATTATGTGAGTGAATGAAACCGCAACCTTAGACATACTCACAGTTGCTGCAACATGTCCAATTGTATGGGCAACAGCAACCTTAAAACAAACAACAATATCAACATCAACAGATACAAACATTAAAGTCATCTGGTAATTCAGACAAACAAGAACAACTCAGACAAGCATGAATCTATCCTTAATATACACGAATGAACATAGAATTAGATTTGTATTTCCTTTGTAATTGCTTAATTTGGCAAGCTTTCCCTATCTTTAATGGCTGAAAAGTCAATCCGTTTCACAAATCACAACATAACAAATAAACTTTTGTCTTCTTTATCAAACAAACAAATCCTGATACTTACAGGTAGCAGAGACTTCCAAAATTCGATATCAGTTTTAGGCGCCTCGGCAATTTTTGTCATCCATGATATCAACATGATCAGAGATCCGGCGGCAAGCGACAGAGTCGAGGTCAGCCAAGGATATGGGTAAGCGTTCAACACTTTCTTGTTATAGATATTGAAAACTACGTTCAAAGCCCACCAAAGAGCGAAGTATGATCCGATTTTCAACTTCTTCGCCGCCTCGGAACGGGCTTGATTTTGCGACAAATCGATGCTCGATTCGATCGGCTGCGATCGATCAGCCTCGTAAGCTTCGCATTTGATCGGATTAGGTTTACGAACCCGAAGTGATCCGAAATTCTCAAGCGAAGAAACATGAACTGCCTTATGAACAGAAACAGCGGATTTTGGAGGTTTTTGCATCGGAAGAGGAGGAAGAAACAAGGATCGTTTAGAAGGAACAGAGATTTTGCTCCGAATAACACCATCGGAGCAATGGATAGCTCTAGATGATGGTTTCACAGCACAGATCATGGTGGAAATTCAAATGGGTATCACGAAATTCCAACGCAAAGCGCAACAAATCAAAGATATCAAAGATTAATCTCCTGGGTTCGTGCAATAATATCAAGAACACGAAGAAAAAACGTTTCACAAAACTCAAAAAGCCACGAAACAAGATGATCTTTCACGACTCTTAAGGGACAAATAAGCTACGACTTATGAAACCAACAAACACCCACCAAAAAAGTGATCAAAATTTACCGACCCAGAAACAGGAACCATGAACAAACTAATTTGCAAAGGGGGTTTTATAAAGAGGGTCAAATCAAATTAGGCGGCGACAATGTTAAGGCTTTGGGAACTGTGTTAGAAGGTATATTATTTACAAAACCCACCAAGAATTTTCTTGTTTAGGAGCGATGGGGTCAGTGGGGGAGCTGAAAAATAGGTCACTTTGAGAGGAATTCGAAGAACTGGTGGTTCAGTTTCTCTATTGTATTGGAATGTTGCCATGTAATCTTCCTCCTTTCTCTTTATATGATCAATGAGGGCTTGCCAGTTGCCCTTGCTGGTCTGCCATGGTTGAATGATGTAATATCTCCTAGACTCGTACCTACTACTTCTAAATATGATGTCTTAACTGTTCTAATGCTCGGGATATATTTCTTCATGACAATGTAGTTGGTTGAAACCAACTATTTACAACCTCAAAAAGTAATGTCTTAACAGTTCTAATACTCGGGATACATGTAACAGCCCGAGTTTAGCGCTAGTAGATATTGTTCGTTTTAGTCCATCACGAATCGTTGTTAGTCTTACGGTTTCGAGGGGTGTGCCAGCGAAAACGCTTGGTCCCCAAGGGGGTGGATAGTGAGATTTCATTTCAATTGGAGAGGAGAACGAAACATTCCTTATAAGAGAGTGACAATTTCTCCTCCATGAGACTACATGTCTTATTTGATTTGAATCACTTGAAAGGGGGTGGGATGCCTTGAAGGCACCATAGATTGCACCGTTAGCAACGATGCTTTTAATTACCCCTCACCGAGGCCATAGATCGAGTTCTGGGCTAAGGTTACCGCCCTTCAAAAATACCTTCTTGAAAAGGTGAAGTAAATCGACCAGATTACCAAAGACACTTCCTCTTAGCCATTCACTAGAGTTCTTTCTTTAAAAAGAAAGGGAAAGGGGGTAGAGCAAGATTCGTGCATCCAGTTGTCCAGTCAAAAAGAAAAAACGCCGTGTTCAATCCCAAACTGTTCTTACGTTCTACCTACGTAACGGGCCAAAACGAACAATATCTGCTAACGGTGGCCTTGGGCAGTTAGAATACAATTTTTCGTAATCAATGTATTGAAATTATACTAACGATTGAAACCAGCTATTTACGACCTTAAATAGTGACGCTTTAAGTATTCCGATGCTTAAGATACATTTCTTCTGGTCAATATAGTGAAACTACACTGATCGATTGAAACAATTTATTTATGACCTCAAATTTTGTGAGATTAAAACAAATATTTTAAAAGATGATAAATAATAAATTAATTTTATTATGATTCTAATTTCAAAATGATTATTTTTCATTTTTTTATTTAAATAATTAAATTAAATTTATGATATGGACGTGCATTTAAATCACATAAGTTATGGTTGTGAGTTGTAGGTATACGAGGCATCTAAATCAAATGAATAAAGTGTACATCATAATTTAATAAATAAATATTAAATACTAACAAAATAATTATTACATCACTCCGTAAATATAATGTGTTAAATAAGTATATTATAATTATTATTTTTTTTAAAAAAGATACAAGTAAATGTTTAAGTAATTAAAAAAATATTCTTTAATTTTGTTTTATTGAGATTATATAAATATTGCTAAGATTAATCGTTTATTTTAAATAAAAATAGGTAATTTTAAGTGAAATAGATACATTAAAAAAAAAAAAAAAACTAAACTAAAAAATAGTTAATTAAAATAACTCAAAAGTAGGAAATATTAATAATTATCTAATAAAAATATAATTTATTTTTGAAAAAAAAAGAATTTTGAATCTAATTCTTATTTAGATTTTTTAAGGTAAATTATAATTTTGGTAAAAAAAAAAATAGTTTCAATAAAAATCAAATTTAGCATAAAGTTAAATTTAATTAATGGATATTTTTTAAAAAATACTCTTAAATTGTTAAAAGAGTTTCAAAAATACGTTTTTAAAGTGTTTAAAAAAATTAAAAAAAATACTCTTAAATTTTTTAAAAACTTAAAAATTTTTAAAAAAATTGAAAAATACTATTCTCCTCGATATATATTTAAAAAAATATTCAGGAAAATTTTAAAATAACATTAAAATATTTGTAGATAATCTATAAAATATCGACTGACTAAGAATTTTTTAACTTTTTTATAAAGATAAATAGTATTAATGTTGTTTTTAAAATTTTATAGGATTTTTTAACATTTTTTAAAAATATTAAAGGGTATTAATGAATTTTTTGAAGTTTTTAAGGATACTTTTGAGACGGAAATTAGAATAATATTTTAAAAATTGAGTATTTAGTTAATAGTAAATAATATATATTTTTTAGTTTTTTTTTAAAGTCTATTTGAATTTTTAAGATTATAATATAGTTTTTTTTTTTTTAATTTATTTATTTTATAATTACTGAAAACATCAATTTTCATTAAATATTACCTATGTACCCCCAACCGAAGCAGCATCGTCGTTCCTCACTTCTAATTTCTCCAAGACTTTGATCCAGGAGAATGGTGGATCGAGACCAGGATTGGGATTGTCATCTCAGAACCTTATCCAACAGTGCCAGAGACTCCAATTCCGGCAACGATCCCGCTTCCGATCCTAATATCCTTCAATCAGTGAGTTTTGTTCTTGATTTCTGTTTGGTTCCCCAGAAAATTATGGGGGATACTGTTCGGGTCTCTGAAAGATGCTAAATTTTATTTCGAAGTATTCCTCACTCGTTTGTGCATGAATTCATTTCTTCAGGTTAAAAGGCTATATGAATTGTGCAAAGCTGAGAATTCTGAGGATTTGGTGGCTCGGGTTTATCCTCAGTTTAACAAGATTTTTCAGCGTTCAGTATCGTCTTTGTCTCAATCTGGAACTTCTAATGGTCTCCTCTTACTGGTGTGCTTTCTTATCTTCTATTGAATTTACTTTCATAAATCTTTACACTGGAGGATGATTGATTTGTTTTTTTTTTTTTTTAGCTTGGGATTCTTTTTGATTGATTTGGGAAATTTCTTCCATCCACTAAAACTGTAGACAAGGAATGCTTCGTGGGCATATGACTATTTTTTCAATTGGCTTCGCCTTCACTTTTTTAGTATTGTTTAGTGAAATTAAGATAAATTCAGAAGTTGGATGGAACTCTTCATCTTGGATTTTATGCTTTTCAAATGTGAGGTTGCATAATCCGCAGGCCCCAAGATGGCTTTATAAATTTATAGTTATTTGGTGGTTGATGTATCTGTGACAAGCGTTCTGATAGTCTGAAGACAACATTTTCAGTTGGAGCTTTTCTACTTCACAAGAAGTGAAATTTCAGCCTTTAATGTTCTTTGTTCCATACATCCTTGTGTTAGGAATCAGGATTCTTCACAATGCTATGATATTATCCACTTTGAACATATGCTCTCATGGCTTTACTTTGGGCTTCTCCAAATGGTCTCATACTAATGGAGATGTATTGCTTACTTATATAAACCTATGATCATTCCCTAAATTAGCCAATGTGGGACTCCCAACCAACAATCCTCAACAATCCTCCCCTCAGATAAAATACACTATAGAGTCTCCTCTAAGGCCTATAGAGCTCTCAAACAGCCTCCCCTTAATCGAGGCTCGATTCCTTCTCTGGAGTCATTGAACAAAGTACACCCTTTATTTGACACTTGAGTCACTTTTGACTGCACCTTCGAGGCTCACAACCTTTTTGTTCAACAATTGAGGATTCTATTGACATGGCTAAGTTAAGGGCATGACTCTGATACCATGTTAGGAATCACGAGTCTTCACAATGGTATTATGTTGTCCACTTTGAGCATAAGCTCTCATAGCTTTGTTTTGGGCTTCCCCAAAAGGCCTCATACCAATGGATATGTATTCCTTACTTGTAAACCCATGATCATTCCCTAAATTTGCCAATGTGGGACTCCCTCCCAACAATCCTCAACACTCACCACATTAAATTCGAGGGCAAGTTATTTTTTAAGAAGGAAACTGATGGAGTAGGTTTATGGATGATAATTTCTTTATTATTGTTATTATCATTATTTTATTTGACATGTGTATATTTTTTGAACAAGAAACAAGTTCTCATTGATATAATGAAAACCGAAAATGTTCAAGGATACAACCTCCCAAAGAATAATATGTATATTAATATTATGATGTATAGTATTGGTTATTTTTTTAGTAATTGGTTTACTTAATGGGTTTACTTCCTCAGTAAATGGCGGAACAATCGATTATATTGTCTCTCAGATGCTAGGTTGCATGAAAAATGACCAAAAAAGATGACCCCATTTACTTGTTCAATTGTGTTTTTTATGATTTCTTTGACGTCAGGTTTTTTGGCTCCCTTTTCATTCTTTGTACAATCTAGAGCATCAGGTGAATTTGAGGAGTTCTGAGTTTAGTTTTATTTATTTCTAGGTTTTTTAAAATTATTACTGCCGAGTATCTTTTATGCCGTGTCTTCCAAGAATCAGATGCTAAGATGTCGTCGTAAGTTCTCTTTTAATATTTTTGCACTTTTTTATCAGGCCATTCTTCAGTTTTTCATTGATTTTGGTGAAATGGTCTTACATGATGCTGATCCCAGTCTGAAGACATTTTTCCGTTCATGTCTGAGCCGGTAAGCATAGGCTTTGTATTATTATGTCTTTAACTACTTGGTTTTATTTATGTTCATCAAAATATTGGTTATCAAAATCCATCTCTGGTAAATTAATATTGCTTATAAAAAATTCCCTTTCGGATTTTCAATTAATAATTTAATGCATTTGACTTATTTGCGACAGTTAACTTACTTGGTGTAAGAAGAGAATAAACGCAAAAATGGTTATATATTCATTTTGTAGGGGAATCTGTACTGCAGAATCATATAGAAGTTGTTTCTTCAAATTGCTTTAATACATGAATATCTTGCTTGGCTCTCAATCATTGGGGGATAAATATCTTTTCAGTTTCTAAGTTCTTAGAAAAGGGTTATATTTGGACTCCGCATTTCAAGAATTTTGTTTAGTGATCCTGGATATCATTGAGAAGTTTGGTGGAAAAGCTTCCTCAATATATTATCTGAGGTCCCTGAAACCAATAAGGAGATACAAGAAGTCAATCTTACCAGTGCTATGTTCTTCAAGGAAACTGTTTCCCCTAGTTTCTTCTGGGCAGCTCAAAAGATTTTTAATTTCAGTTCTTGACTCTGAAATAACTCAGTAAGAGGCTCAAGGACCTAAAAGTAGCAAGTTTGCATGTCCGATAAAATCACGTTTGCTAAAGTGAGGGCCCTATCCTTGGAGATGTAGAAGTTCCTCCCTTTTCACAATTTATTAGCAATCTCAAGAATAGTCCTCCAAAACTCTCTGCGCCTTTGAATGCTAGTGAATGAATAACTTACCCCAATAAAGGAACTGGCTAGGAGCCTAGGACAAGCATACAGGCAATTAACTTCCAAACTAACTAAATCAGTAATTGGGATCCTGCTTTGTATAGCTCTTTCTGATCACTTTTTTGTGGTCACTTTTAAGTGCATGTCTGTATAGTTTAGTCTATTCTCGTGGCTTGCTTTGTGTTAAAAAAAAAATTAAAAAAAAATTAAGTTCCAAGATGAAAAGATAGTGCCATTGCACAACTATCTTTTCACTGTGTTGTAGCATTTTGGTGGAAAAGCCCTCCATTCTCAAGTTTACAATGTTCTGATATGCTGACCGTCATACACCCTTTGCTCTTACTCTGATCACGTTGAGTTTGAAGATTCGATTGTTACAGAAGCAGTTCTAGAATTTCTGAATGCAAATCAGAATAATTTTATACTTGCAGTACTTTTTTGGTGGAAAATCCTCAATTTTAATTTTACAATATATTGATATTCTGACCATGATGCACCCTTTGATCTTATTCTAATATGCTTTCAGTGAGTTTGCAGATCCAATTGTTGCAGAAGCAGTTTTAGAATTTCTGAATGTAAATCGGAACAAATTTCTTACTTCCTTTCCTACACTGCTGCCACAGGTATTAAATTTTTACTTGCTTCTAATTTTTCTAATCAGTAACACCCAGTTTTATGGGGGGAAAAAAAAAAAAAATTCAGTCTGTTTTTGGAGGGATGAAATGCATTTGACTTTTCAAGCATACAGGGGAAACAAAGTTTCACTCATATCTTTGATGCCTTCCCTCGACTCGCTTTACTTTTCTAAATAAGGCTACATATAAATTCAATGTAGATGAGACATTTCTATATAGCATGCTGGATAAGTGGCACTTTCCTTCGAGCATTTTATTGATACAGTTCTTAAGTTCTTAAGTGCTTGCATATTTAAATTTTATTTTGTATGATAGTAATTGTTTTACTTAGTCTTAATGATAAATCCTTATAAACTATCTGTCAAGGATTAGCCTTACGTTAAAGAGATATTTATATGATATCTTAGTCTTAATGAGTGTATAAGGGAAGTAGTTGAAGTTGGATTTATTTAGATTTAGTTATGTGTTATCTAGGATTATTATTTAAATTTGGTTACCTATTATCTAGAAATTATTATTTAGATTTACTCTGACTAGCATCTGAGGATTTATTTAAATTTAAGATTTATATTTGATTAGAACCAAAAGATTTATTTAAATTTAAGATTTATATTTGATTAGAACCAAAACCCTAACTTGGATATTTGATTAGAACCAAAACCTTAACTCAGTTGATGAAATCTTCATCGATGTCGATCATCCATCATGATTAAATTTCATTCGGAGTCTTCATAGCTGACATGACCGTGACCAATTTTCATTCAGATTGTGAAGAAAAAAGTTGCCACTACTTCTGCCTATGCTTCTGCAAGCTACCTCAAATCCACCAACACATACAAGCCATTACGGCAAGAATACTTAGCCTTCCGTCCCCACTATAGTTCTGCAAGCATTTACATGTTTTTTTCCGCATCATCAAGCCACCGCAAGCCCAATATAGCCGCCATCTCTGTTTTTCGCTTCATTAATAACCCAACCGCAATATCCAATAGCTACGTCTGCTTTCAAATCCTCTATTTTGAAATCCCAAGCCACTCACCTCTGCTGTCAAGTCCTAAGCCACGCACCTCTCTTTTTTCAAATCCTACTGTTTTGAGATCCTAACCCATTGAGAATTTTCGCTTCAATTTCCAAACCCACTGTTTTCAAATCCTAAGCCCAATATTAAACTTATACTCTTTAACAAGCCCATGATCAGTATTCCACCTTAAGCCCTCTTTCATCACTTAAACCATCACTACTCTACAAACCCACTGCCTTTGAGCATAGAAGGATATTTGCGTAGGTGACTTGAATAACTCTTGTTTCAGACTAATTTTCCATCCAGACTAGGGCCTACCCCTACATCATGTCAAAATTGATATTCAATAATGGAGGGAACCAAGGGCATTGATGGAAGACAATGAGGTGACAAAACTGAGATCTCCAAATACGTCAATGCTGGAAGTTGACTTCAATGTCTGGAGGGAAGAATCACAAGGTACCTTAAGAAAGGCCACTACGGAAAGCCTACCATCGTAGATTATGAGTCCACCCCTACTACTGCAGAGTTACCAATTAAGCCATACACTCCAAGAAGGGTGAGCATGAGAGAGGCCAACAACACCACACCTGTGGAAGTGCCCCAAGAGGAGAGAGAGGTGAGCAACGCCCGTAGAAATGCTCCAACAAAGTGAGCACAAGAGAGACAAGTAACGCTTGTGGAAGTGCTCCAAGTGGAGTGAGCACGAGAGAGGCGAGCAAGCTCGTGGAAGTGCTTTAAGAGGAAAGAGGTGAGCAATGCTCCAATAGAAGTGAGCACGAGAGAGGCAAGCAACGCCCCTGGAAGTGCTTTAAGAGGAAAGAGGTGAGCAATGCTCCAATAGAAGTGAGCACGAGAGAGGCAAGCAACGCCCCTTGAAGTGCTCCAAATGGATAGTATGCTCTCATAGCTTCAACTGACATATGTGCTCACAGAAAAACTTCACAGCTTACTTCTTCATGAGTTAGTATCCAAGCTGAGAATGAATGATATCTATTACTCAGATTGAGGGAACTTCAAAGCTTACTACTTCATGAGTTAGTATCCAAGTTGAGAATGAATGATATCTATTACTCAACTTGAGGGGAGTGTTTATTTGTGTAATCCCATTAAATAGGAGAAGTTGACGATTGGATATATTTAGATTTAGGTTTAGTTACCTAGTATTTAGGGATTATTATTTAGATTGAGTTACCTAGTATCTAGGAATTATTATTTAGATTTACTCTTACTAGTATCTAAGGGGTTTTTAGATTTAAAACATGTAATTCTCTGAAAAATAATAAGAAAAAAACAGCAGTTTAATTTAGACTTACAACACTATCTATTTTATTTTGGTTTATTAATGTTAGCCTAACATCAAAAATTACTTCCTAATCAAATTTATAAAATAATTGATGAGAAAACCTCTATTTCTAGATTAATAGGCATTTACACCTATATTTATTCGCTATAATTTATTGTAGCATTTACACAAAATTTGTTATTAATGTTAGTTTAGATATTTGCCAAGAGTATGGTAGGTAAGATTATTGGCAAAAATAAAATGTTTCTACACTTCCTACCCATTTATATGCAGCATACCTATGGATAAGACCTTATTTTACATACGAACTGAATGCCTTGGGAAGACATTTTGTTCTCCTCTTTGATGGCTACCAAATTGACAAATGTAGTACCTTTCAAGTTTATAGCCACTATTGTCAATATGTGCTCACCACAGCAGGGGCTCCTTTGACCATTCACTGATTAGAATTCAATGTTAGACTAGGAGAAAGATGTGCATCTAATTCAGATTGATATATTTGCAGTTTTTTCCACTGCTGCTAAAGCTGATTGCGTGGAATGGAGAAAAGTGAGTTGTTACACACAATTGTTCTTGTTTGAGTTCTATTTTCTCAAATGTTTTTTTTTTTTATATATTTTTACTGGATGAACAAATTCTGGAAATACAAACCTCGTTCTGGGTCAGAATATTTGGAGATTTTTTCTTGGTAATTGTTTAACTAGATGTTATTTGTGGACGACAGCTAATTGGTGCAGTTGCTTGCTTGCAGGTTGGAGAAACTATTTCTGCAGATCTTTCCAGCATTGATTTCTCCAGGGTCTTTCCTTCCACTGTTTCCATCTCTCATGGATTTCCCTGGTGAGTTTATGTTGCTGGGTCCTCTGTTTCTTTTTGTTTCCATGTTACATTATGTAACTGTGTTATTTGATTCTAAATTTCTACTTTTGTTGGTAATTGATTACAGTGTTGGTAGTTGCATTGGAAAGGGTAGAGCGTTCCTCTGGATCACTAGTTGGAAATAGCATAGCTTCAATCCAGAAGAGTAAAGCTCCCGAGGTTATATCAGAATTCAGAATCCCAATTCCAAAAAGCCCATGGATAAAAGTTTAATTCATAATATGTTATAATCCTCGTGTTATAACAGATGCTACTTGCACTTATGGATGAGGCTTACACTGGTTCAACCATCGGGGATGAAGGAGGAGGCTCTGAATCTGAGGATAGCAACACAATAGATGTTGCTGATCCTCTCTTCCTTGATCTTTTGAAGGATGAAAACGATGGTCTTTCGGTGGGGGTTCTTTCTCTATGTCTATATTCTACATTTTAGTAGCTGGTTAATTGGAAATATCATCATAGCACTAATAATGTGAGATCCACATCGGTTGGAGAGGGGAACGAAGCATTCTTTATAAAGGAGTGGAAACCTCTCCCTAGCAGACGCGATTAAGAAGCCTTGAGGGTAAACCTGAAAGGGAAAGCACAAAAAGGACAATATCTGCTAGCAGTGTGCTTGGACTGTTACAAATGGTATCAGAGTCGGACATCGGGCGCCAGCGAGGATGCTGGGCCCCAAGGGAGGTGGATTGTGATCTCACATCGGTTGGAGAGGGGAACAAAGCATTCCTTACAAGGGTGTGAAAACTTCTCCCTAGCCAATAGATTTTAAAAACCTTGAGCAGAAGCCCGAAAAAAAAAGCCTACAAGGACGATATTGCTAGTGGTAGGCTTGAGCTCTTACAAATTAGGACTATACCATGGGAATACAGAAATTTAAAATAAGCTCAACAAATATGAATCTATTGAACTATCTACTGTGTTCTTTTTTCATTTTGTATTCCTGTGGAAGGAATCTGCATATGGATATATTCATCGAACTGTCGTGTACTAGCATTACATTCGTAGCTCATAATTGCTTGTTTTATTTATTCCTTGGCCAACGTACTATAGGGAAATATTCCTTATGCTACTAATTGAATAAGAAAACAATGACAGGGGTATCCTAATTAGACTCTTAGCCAACTCTAAAGTGTGTTTTGAGAGATGTAAAACGAATAAAGCCAGAGACAAAATTTTTAAAGATTAAGACGACAAGATCAAATAATTAAGGCTGATAAGGAATTTAGACCCTCAATGGGTAATCCTTGAAATGAGATCATTATCTATGGATATTATAGGCTTTTGAATAATTACTTTGGCTTCTAAACTGCGGGAAGGCTTGGGAAGATTTTGAGTTTACTTAATATTCTTTCAGGAACGACATTGGAATTCACCTGGGATGACTGCAGTAATTAACACTGCATTAAGTTCTGCTCAATCTGATAGGCTGAAACAAATTCTGAACATGACACCTCGTATTCTTGATGTCTATTTTTTCGTGGCACTGCGAGAGGTTAACAATTGTACGATTCTTTTTCAGATTTCCTTTGAATCTTAAAATTTCTTGCTTATTTTAGTTAGAAGTATTTTAGATATTTACATTTTATCTTTCTTTTTCAGCATTAATCTGTGCGTTGATTCCACTGCTTATGTCAAGAAACTCAATATTGTTTCCCGACAAAGATTTCTCCTATAAGGTGTGCGTTGTATTTCCTTCCCTTAAATCTATATGGTACTATTATGTTCAGTTATGTCTTTTTGTTGCCTAGAACATGGGTTAACATTTGCAGATCATATTCGAGTGTTCGTTAAGAATTTGAACTTTTTAGTTCTATATTTATAGGTTCGTAAGAGGCTCCTAGAATTTATGCTTGCTGCATTTCAGCGCTCACCCGCCTTCATTGCACTTCTCAAGGTATTCTGTACTAATAATATATTGGCTTTATGTTTTCGCTAATCTAAGACAATGTAACTTCTTGTAGCTTTTCTACTTTTTCCTTTGTCCTTTTCAAGATAATTTGTGAACCATACTCTAACAACCCAAACTCGCCGTTAGCAAATATTGTCCTCTTTGGGCTTTCCCTTTCGGGCTTCCTCTCAAGGTTTTTAAAACGCGTCTGCTAGGGAGAGGTTTCCACACCCTTATAAGGATTGTTTTGTTCTCCTCTCCAACCGATGTGGGATCTCACAATTCATTCTCCTAGGAGGCTAGTATCCTCGTTGACACATCGCCCGGTGTCTGGCTCTGATACCATTTGTAACAGCCCAAGCTTACGGCTAACAAATATTGTTCTCTTTAGACTATCTTTTTCAGGCTTTCCCTCAAGGTTTTTAAAACGCGTCTGCTACGGAGAGGTTTTTACACCCTTATAAGGAATGTTTCGTTCTCCTCTCCAACTGATGTGGGATCTCACAAACATTCCCCTCTCCAACTGATGTGGGATCTCACACATATTAAATAGTTCTGATGATCATTGCTTACTATTTCTATTATTAGGCATTGTTTTACTATTTATTACGAATATTTATCGCCACCCTCAATGAGTGTGTGTTGCTTGTATACCGGGTATTATTGGGTCTAAATGGTACGCAATCCACCCTCATTGAAAGGAAGTATGCATAATACAGATTTAATGTTCATGCATGCTGAGACCTTATCATCGAATATCCTTTCTTTTCGTTATATCAATTTCTTTTAATAAAAAACTTATTTTTCGTTTTCGTTTTTTTTTTTTTGGCAGAAGCCTATAATAGACCGGCTTGGTGAAGCATATGAGAACCCTGCAAAGGTTGTTGCTTACGTCTTGTATCCAATAAAACAGATAAATTCAACAACTGTTTCTGTTGGTTGAATTACTTCCTCGTTTCTTCTTTCTAGACAGAACTAGCATTGCAGTTGTGTTGGGCCATTGGAGAACATGGCGGGGGTGGCAGATCTCACAGTGATGCAGCTCGTGAACTTTTTGAGAGTTTAGAGTTGCTGTTATATGAAAATCTTTTATCTAGGTATGCTTTATTGAAACTACCGTTACATTCTTGTTTCAAAACGTTCGACTTTTAATCTGCTGCATATATTTTGTTTGCTTCGAAAGTCGTTTAGGTTTGAGACAGGACTCGGGTGATAACGCCAGTGGTGAAAGCTTTAGAAAGTCGTCACAATCAAGGCTTCTTTGTTTTGTCATTACTGCAATTGCAAAACTCGCAACGTATCACCGTGATTTACTTCCGAGAGCGCGGGTCTCATTGGGAAAGGTCTATTTCTCAGAACTTAGCATGATCTATTAAAAGATGAGCTGAAAGGAGCTCAAAGTCTTATAATTGTGTCGGTACAAAAAAAAGTTATTTTCTTTCATCTCTTCTTTCCTTTCTCTTTACCATATGCTCCTAGGTGCAGGACAGGGGATTTGCAGGAAAGTTATTGACACTGCTGAACTAAATTTCATGAACAGGTAGCTCGATCTCGAACCTCCGATTCAAGGGTCTGGACTCGAGCTCACGATTATCTAGGAGTACTGAGTGACCCTGGAATTTCTTTGTCCATTTTGGGGCCTTCGAAACCTGCCAGTGAAGATGCACATAACCCAGGCACTGTCGACTGGAGTCAAGGCAGAACTAAGATGGTTGCACACATTCCGTTTTACATTCTCTGCAAACAAGAAGGTCTTGGATCTTCTATAGCCTCCTTTCATCATCTCTCTCTAATCTACAATAGCGGATATTGTCCTCTTTGGGCTTTCCCTTTTGAGCTTCCTCTCAAGGTTTTTAAAACGCGTCTGCTAGAGAGAAATTTCCACACCTTTATAAAGAATGTTTCATTCTCCTCCCCAACCGAGGGTGGGATCTCACAATCCACTCCCCTTCTCCAACGAGTCACCTTCTTCTTATCCTTGTGTTTTCTTATGCAACGAATTTGATACATCAAAACCTCTTGCTCCTGAATATAAAACCTCTTGCTCCAGAATATAAAATAAGATGAAAAATAAGGACAATAGTACGAAAAAGAACAAGAAAAAGAGTAACCATCACTACGTTAATGAGTTGCATATTATGTTTACAGCATGGCTGCTTGAAGTTATATTCTATAAGTATCAATATCATGTAGACTAAGCCATACATATTATCTCTCTTTTGCAGGTCCTCCTTTCCATGATTTATCATTTTCAGATATTCTTCCAAGGAGATGAACCTAGAGGTTGCACAGGGCAATAATTTGTCAAATATGATCAGGCTTTTGGCTAAACCTGTAATCGAGCTTTGCTCGTCTCAATATCGCCCCATCTACCAAACAATTCATCGCTGAGTAGGTCACCTTGAGGTATTGTGCTATGTAGGATTAATCAAATTTGATGCTTTCACATGAGAGGAATTGCTCTGAGCTTCTCCCCTTTGAACTTCATTCTCCCCACTGATCTTGGCTGTGGCCTTCACCATACAACTTGTTATCATACCAATGGCAGTTATTACTACTTCCTTGTTCAAAATTGTGTTCTGAAAACCTGTTTGATTGAGGCAACAGTTTGAGCCATAATCCTATGCATGGAACCCATTGAATCAAAAGGGATTCTTTCAGTTATTGAATGATGAATGATGTTGAGGGCAACTGTTAGAATGCTTCCTTCAGCTGCATCTTCCTCCCCATTCATTCTTGTTCTATATGGAAGGACTGGTCGGAGCCCGAACCACCGAGGTAACATGGAGGTTTTCCGGTATCATCTTTGATCTGTGGGTCATGAGCCTAATGCCTGAGCTCCACGAGGGGAATTTGCATCCGTGGATTTTCTTTAGAACCATTCATATTACAGTAGAGAGATTTCTATTTAACCCACGGCAACCGACACCGAATAGGGTGACAGATCTTCGTTTACGTGGAATGGAGAGGGAGAGGTGAGAGTTTTCCCCCATTGGCTATACGAGGACAATGAAAAGGATTATATTCTACGTCTCTACTCTCCTAAATTCTTGAAGATTGTTTGAATTTTGATTTTTAGAAATTATGTTTATTGAACATTATATTTATATTTTTGCTTACGAAATATTATTGTTTTTATTACGATGTTTTACAATTTTTCCATTAAATAGTGATATTGAAATAAGTAGCGAAGATGAAATTGGGGAAGCCTTCCTCATCCCATCTCCGCTCTCAAGACATCTATGTTCATGTCAATCTCTTTAAAGTCTATCCATTAGGTGCAAGAGTTATATAAAGGTCACGATGATGAATTAGGTCGCCAAAAACTATTGGAGTGCTTTCAAATCCATTTACTTGAATGAGACAGAGGAGAATGTAAGTCTCCAGTGTTTAATGGAAAAATTAGAGTGGGAAGTCTCGTAATTTTTTTAGTTTCGAGATAGTCGATAACCCTGTTACTGAAACTCTGGCTTAGAATAAGTATCCACATATCTATGAATACGAAGACTTCATGCTACATTGAATGGTCGAGAACAAAGTGAAAGTGGGGGCGAACGAGTAATTTTCTTACTTTCTCATGAGTAACAATCAACCAACTTTATTAAGGCTCGGGTTGGCGTCGATTTTTTTATCACATATTTTATTTTGATAGAGAAATATCTATGGATATTTGGAGAAATATTCCCATCAATTTGATTTTGAATACTTTTTTTATCAAGATAATCTTTTTTAAAATTATTTTCCAACAACAAAGCATCAAATTAGGCTTTTTCCATTTCATGATAAACTTTTTGGGTAAAATAAATAAAAGAAAAAAAAATTTGTTTTACCTCTTGGTCGAAGATAAGTCTACCCGATAAAAAATTTGACACTAGATGTCCCGAACATTTTCTTGCATCCGCCAACATAGGCACTCTACTAATCTTAAGATCTTTCTAAGAGCGAAGATTATCTTCAGAGACTAACACGAATCTTTTTAACATATTTGATTACTCGAGCGTTATAATTTTTTTTACCATTTCATTTTATGAATTTTAACTGAGTCTTAGAGTTAGATGGCCAAAGCCGAACAAGGCCAAATAGGGTCGACTTTAATTTGGTAGCAATTAAGTTGTGACATTGAAGAAAAGTTGAATAAACTCAAAGTTGTAATATTTTGATGTCTAGGATTATCATATAATAGTATAATATATAGTTTTGTTTATACACCTTTTTTGAAAATTGAGTATTAATAGCCTATTTTAGGAAAGCCCTCCTTTTCAAGCCAAATTCTTTGACATTTGGTGCCAAAATCATTATTCGTTTTGGAACAGCAAAAATATACCAATTCGAACATATCTCAGCTCAAATATTAATGATTTGATTAATTAACGGTTGAGTTATACTTATGTTAATACTTTTTAGTGTATTTTAATATTTGATAACGTGAGATCTCAAATTGGTTGGAAAGAGAAATTAAATATTTTTTATAAGAGGGTGAAAACCAATCCTAACATATGCGTTTTAAAATCATGAGGTTGACTGTGATACATAACGGGCCAAAACGGACAATATTTGTTAGTGGTGGACTTGGGTTGTTACGAATAGTATAAGAGCCAAACATCAAGTGGTGTGCCAGCAAGAATAGTGGCCCCTAAGAGAAGTGGATTGTGAGATATCTTCTCGGTTGGAGAGGGAAACGAAACATTCCTTATAAGGATGTGGAAACCTCTTCTTAGTAAACGCGTTTAAAACTATAAAACCGTGAAGCTGACGGCGATACGTAATGGGTCAAAGTTGACAATATCTACTAGTCGTAGAGATAACGACAATATCTACTACTCACGTATGCCTTTTCAATGAAGTATTGTCTAAAAAAAAAAAAAAAAAAATAGATTAGGTCGTTATATCGAGCAAAAGTTCATTTTTTCTCGTTTTTTTTTAATTCAACAAATGCAGAGATCGATATCGATCGAATATGCAACTTTAGAGAATGTAAGAAATGAATTTTTCATCGAATTATCTAAAGAGCGTGGAGGTTCGAGTTCTCTTCAAGGCATAATGTTGAGAATGCCCGTTGAATTGGAAGGAATAAGTTCGGCAGCGGATCACGAAATCTTGGCGATCTTCTCTATCTAATGAATGGGAGTCCGCTTTGAAATCGTCCGCCCTGCACCCCCCCCCGAGTATATGCTTCAACAGGAATTAAACAAGGGTAGATTGATACAATAGAAACCTCTGGTAAAATGCCCACCCGTAACCCAGCAGATAAAGTACATTACATAGTCCGTTTTAGGGATTGGCGACTTACCCATTCAGTGACTTTGGCACTGGACGTTCCAAAAATGGGGTACTATCGGGTCGGGTGAATTCAATAATAGACGCCTGTTGGCATTCCAGCCTTCCTTCTCCTTTCAGGGCCTACCCGAAAGAGAATCCAGTGTTTCTTGGTCGTGAATATCTGAATAGGACGAACGTATAGTCTCTAACACGAGTTTATCCGAATAAAAAATAATTAATACTAAATGTATATATTATGCCCATATTATAAAGAAAAAAGAGCCGGCAAGATAATATAGGAAGGGAAAATGTTTTGTTTTTGTGCTCATGTTTATGTTCGTGTATCCAACTAATGAAACATATAAGCAAAGTGTTAGCAAACTTTAAGAATAATTGAGCTCACGTGTCGAGTTGAGCTAAGTTGTTTCGATTCATGATTAAAATATCGATAAATGACGATGAATATTTTTATAAAAATATTTAAATTAATGAAAAAACATTTTACACGGTTTATTGATTCCTTTGACAACTTTATCGGTTCCGTGTCTTTCTTTCTATTGTTCATATCAACCTAAGTTCTCCAAAGAAGATACTCGGGAGTAGCCAACCATGATTTCATAGATGAGGTCGGATAGAGCTCGACTGAGAAAAACAAGTGAAAAAGACATTTTACATTCATATCGATTCAAACAAGATTTCATGATACGACATGCTTTTCCGTTCATTTCTTTTAAGATCCGTCGTGATCTTACAAACTCTACGGATTAGCTATATATATATATATATATATTTCATCCGTCTTTTATGATACAATGAAAATGTCGATTTATTTCGGAATAAAATTTAATAATTGACAAGAAAATTTAAAGGATTTGACCAATTTTCTAATGTTTTTTTAAAAACAAAAATTAATGTTTTTATTGTTAGTTTGGATCCCACTAAGTAATGTTTTGTATTATTTAATGCCATTGATAATCACAACCACTTATTAATTCAATTCTTAAATTATTTTAATTACATTAATACGATTGAATTAGTGAAATTATCTTTTTCGTAATTATTCAAAGTCGAGAAACTATTGAAGACGGTTTGAGAGTTAAGGTCGAGACTAGGGTCAAATTCGGAAATAAAAATATACAGAAAGAACGCTTTCATATCTCTAGTTAGTCTGGTCGAAGACATCGAAAAATATGAAGAGACCTCACAATATTCAATAATTTTCAATTAATTTTGAGATCGACCCTCGTGTTTACCTAATTTGTTATCCGAGCCCATAAAAATTAAACATGGAATCTCGGGATATAGGTCTTAGGTAGCCTCGAATAATATAAGTATTCAATTACATATTTTTAAATCAAACCAAATCTTAGTAAATCTTCAAACTTAAGAATGTCATAAGAGAGATGGAAAGTCAAACGATTATAGATTAGAAAGTCAAAGGAAATACATTTATAAATTTTATATAAAGGGTTTGAAAACTAAAAAAAAAAAATGGTTTCAATCCCGAGTAGAAACCAATTCATTGATTATAACAACTCAACCTCACTACTAGCAGATGTTGTCCGTTTTGGCTCGTTACGTATCATCGTTCATTTCTTCAATTGATGTGGGATCTCATAGTTCACCTTCCTTGAGGACCCAGCATTCCCGCTAGCACACCGTCTGGTGTCTGGCTCGGATACCATTTGTAACAGCCCAAGCCCACTGCTAACAGATATTGTCTGTTTTGACTCGTTATGTATCACCATCAGTCTCATGGTTTAAGAACGTGTCTACTAGACAGAAGTTTTTACCGACATAACTAAATTAGTTAGAAATTAGGGTTTTCAAATCAAAGGAGACCTCGTGTGGTAGTTACCTACTGTACTTTTTGCATTGAATATGTGTTGATTGTTACGAACATATTAATACTCAAAAAAGTTAAACTTTTGAAAGACAATTTTGTCGTTGCATTTATTAGAATTGACATTTCTGTCGAAAGAGACATCTAAAACGACGAGTGAATTGTGAAGTTGTAACACTCTATACTCAAAATTCGGGTCGAAATTTTGAATACACTTGATGGAGTCGACATTCTTTGACGTTCTTCACATCCCTGACATTATTGGGCGTGAGATTCCATATCGGTTGGAGAGGGAAACGAACCATTCTTTATAAGGGTGTAGAAACCTCTCCGTAGCATACACATTTAAAAAATCTTGAGAGAAAACCCGAAAGAAAAAACCCAAAAAGTACCATATTTACTAACAGTGAGCTTGGGCGGTTACCGGGACCAAACTTAACTTTAGAGTTCCTATGATTGAATCATTAAAAAAATGTGTATCTTGTCTCATGGTCACTCTCGTTCGAATGTGGTTTTGGTTTATTCATGTATCATTTCTTTACTTGGACGTGACATAAACAGAGATGTCCATTTAACCCAAAGCGCGAATGAGTCGGGAGAGATTTTCCATGTTAGTTAAACAAGGTCCGGGACAGGAATTATATTCTTTGTCTCTGTCCTCGCCCTGTCCCGCTCATTTTTTATATAGAAATGAAAATTGAAATATGAGGTGAGGACAAGAGAGAGAAGGCTTCTACGTCTCCGCTCGGTCTCGTGCATTTATATAGGTTTAAATTTGTGGTGGTTGATGGTTTCTTCATTGCCATCACAAATTTATTTTATTTTTGACTTTAGGTTACAAAATGATTGATGAGCTCGAGTGAAGTTTTGGGTTTAATATAATTTATTTTAATATATTTTTCTATTTAATTTAAGCACAAATTATTTAAAAATAATAATAATAATAATTTATTATTATTATTATTATTTTGTATTTTGTCTAAAAAATACAATATCGGTCCATATAGTTTAAATTTTTTTAATTAATATCCTTAAAACTTTTTTAAAAACTCCATATAAAAAAAAAATATATATATATATATATATATATATATATATATATATATATATATATATATATATTTACGGTTAATACAACGTTTGAAAAATATTCATGAACTTTCTAGAATAACATTAAAACATTTTATGAATATTTTTTAAACATAGTAATACCGATAAATATATTTTTTTAAAAAAAAAAAAATTTAAGGGTATTAATCAAACTTTTGAAAGTTGTCTTAGCAAAAGCGAGTCTTCATGGGACAATTGTCACTGCTTATGGACCCGAACGTAGGTAATCTATCCATGACGAGGATAAATCTTGGGTGAAACTAAGTGGAGGTCTGAATCGACTGATGTTAGGGGTAAAATGTCACTCGAACCCAGAGCTAGTTGGTTCTCCCCGAAATGCATGGAGGCAACAGTAGTTGACTAGACATCTAGAGGTAAAGCACTACTTCGGTGCAGGTTAGGGTATTTTTTAAATAAAATTTTGAAATTTTAGATGTTTTTTTAAGATAAAATACAAAATTTATGAGTATTTTTATTTATTCCCGAGTAATTAATTACAGCTTCTATTTAATCGTTTTAATTTCTTTAAATACAAATAAAATAATAAATAAATTGATTTCAAAGAACATTCCATTTTGGATTATGATTAAGAACTATAAGAGTAATTAAATTTTTTAAAAAATTAAATCAATTTAAAATATAAGTTTGATTTAAGCTTCTATTTATTATTTATTTATTTATTTATATTATTATAATTGAAGTCAATAGGATAATAATAGATTCCTTCAAATATTCTATACCCTAAATACTATTTTAATATTTGATTTATTTTTTAATTATAAAATTAAGTTTCTTCGATAATAAATCTTTAAATTATAATACAAGAATTAATTATTGATGACCGGAATACTCAGTCCTCTATTTTCAAGTTGGGTTAAATTGAGTTCTCCAGTTCTTATTTAAAATTATTTTCAAATTAAAATCTTATAAATTTCAAATATTTACAAGTTACATGTATCATTAAAATCGGTTACAAACGTTAAATATTTTTAATTTTTGTAAAAGTAAGACTGAGTTGGATTGTAACCTGTTTTCAGGTTGGTCGGGTTGATTATTTTAATAATATAATATTATTTTTCTATTTATTTTGGGTTGATAATTTTTAAATTAAATAATAATAATAAATGGAATTTTATTAACGAAATTTTGTTGTAGGCTAAATATCTCAAAAATTTATAAATATTTTGAATAATTTTTAAAAAAATTCTTAAGTTTATTTTTATTATCTTAAAATTTCTCATTGGTCCTCTTATATGAAAATTGTCGAAAAGTGTTGGGAGGAGAAACACAAGGGTGTGGAAATCTTTCCCTAGCAGACACGTTTTAAAAACCTTGAGGGCCCGAAGCATTACAAATAGTATCAGAGCCAGACACCGAACAATCCTCTAGCGAGGAGGCTATTTCTCGAAGGAGGGTAGACACGAGGCAGTGTGCCAGTAAGGACGCTGAACTTCGAAGGGGTGGATTTGGTGGGAGCTATTCAAAGGGGTAGACACGAGGCGTTGACCTATCATCTTTTTCGTTAAACAAAACGTTGACCTATTCAATCCCTGGTTTATATGTCATCAACTTGTACACAACTCAAACAGTTAAGATATAAATTTTTGAGCAAAACGTCAAATATTTAAAGGAGTCGAGACATGACAGTGTGGTTTAGTTGGTTCAGTTCAGCTCAATTTACGTGGCTCAATCGGTTCAGTTTGGTTCGGTTTTTGCTTCCCTCGTCACTCTTTTCTCTCTCTCAATTGCAAGAATAAACAAAGAAATGGGCCACAAATGCAAGTTTGGAACTATTATTTATACGTCCATTCTTCCCCTTCAAACCACCATTTTCAATCTCTCTCTCTCTATTATCTTCCATAATATGGCCAAAGAAAGCTCCGCCCATACTTCCCTCTTCCACGGCGGCGATCAGTCGTCGGAGGAGAGTGGTTGGACCATCTACTTTGAAGATTTCCTCAACAACCACCACCCTACTAATCAACCACCCACCTCCTTCTCTTCTTATCCTCCCTCTCCCGATCAAAGCTACCCCGTCGCCGATGCTGCCTCCTCCGTCGTCGACCACAAACTACTCGGCAACCACGACGGAGCCGCCATGGGTCCCGGGTTTAGCTGCAAGGATCATATCAACTTTTTCAAGAAGAGGAAGATGATCTATGAGTTGTTGGTTGACGATGAAGCTTTGGAGGACACTGCTAGCTCTCCTGTTAATAGTCCTAAGGTGTGTCTCACTATCCTTTACTTTCTCTAGCTTTATTTTTATCATTTGTGTAACGGCTCAAGCCCACCACTAGCAGATATTGTTCTTTTTGAGCTTTTCCTTACGGGCTTTCCCTCGAGGCTTTAAAACGCGTATGTTAAGGGATGGTTTTCACACCCTTATAAAGAGTGTTTTGTTCTCCTCCCTAGTGGAACATCACAATTTGCATCTCTCGAGATGGATAGAAACTTTCCAAAGCGATAGGAACAGTTGAGAACAAAGTGAACGGAGCGTTCGGGTTTAATCCTTTGATTTCAAGGAGGGAGTTGGTAGGCTTTGACTATTAAGATTAGGAAGAACTCTTTCCTTCTTGTCAGTGTTTTCACAGGCCAAGTCGGAATTCCTCCTTGCGCAAATGGAAACCAATCGTTACACAACTCTAGACACTCTAAGCAAACAACACTTCATGATTTCACGTTCGAACTTCTATAATATTATTTCTCGTCCATTTTGAGTCAAGTCTTAAACTAAGAAGAGCATTAACATCCCGATTTCAGTTTTATGTAAACTTTTGAGTTCAGTGATAATTCAACGATCTCGTGGGGTTTTTTTGTGACGGGTTTTCTTGGACGTGAAAAACATGCAGGTCTGTGATTCGAACTACTTCAGTAAAAACCCGAGGCACAAAGGGAAGCTCATAACTCCTCAGGTAAATACACATAGAAGTGGAAAGGAGAGAACTTTACCTTAAAGATTCAAACTTTTTCATTAGGGTTTTTAATTTTTAATTTTTAATTTTAATTATTATTATTATTATTATTATTATTATAATTATAATTATAATTATTACGAATAAAAATATATATTTTTTGTGGGCAGGTAGATGAGAGAAGAGACATAGGTGATTTAATTGGAATTGGCAGTGAGTACACAGAATTGAAGAAAAGAGGGCTTTGCTTAGTACCTTTTTCTATGATAATTAATTATATGGATCAATAATTCCTCTCTCTCTCTCTCTCTCTCTCTATATATATATATATATATATATCTATATATCTATATATATATATACTCTCTCTTGTTTGTGTAAATATTCATTTGATGAAGGGCTATGTGTTTGTATAAAATGTGTAATATTATTGCAATCAAATGAAGGCATAGCCGACTTTCGGTGTTATAAATGGTATCTGAAAAGGTACTGAACAGTGGGATGGCAAAGACGTTAGGCCCTTATGGGGGAGGAGGTGGATTGTGAGATCCTACCTCGGTTGAAGAGAGGAACGAAATATTCTTTATAAGGGTGTGAAAATCTTTTCCTAGAAGACACGTTTTAAAACTGTGAATGTGTCGAAATGAAATGGGTAAAGCTTGAAATTGTTGCGCAGTTTTTGAAGTGACTATATTAGTCATAGGGTAAAGGAGAAACTCGAAAGAAATTTACTTAATTTTCGCCTTGTTTATTTCGAAACGTGTCCAACAGTATTTGTAGGGTTGAAGAAGACTCGTTTTTATCCACTAGTCTAATGAGACTTGAGGTTCCCTTGAAACCCTATAGCACGACTCGTCATTCACTAAATCTTTTAAAATGTAGCCACGATTGTCACATTTTAAAAGCATAAAGACCAAAACGTAATGTTTTAAAAGTATAAAGATTAAAATGATACAAAAACATTTGTTACAATTGCACTTTTGAAGGTAGCGGATTTGCGATTGTGCGACACTCACTTCCCAGCAAGAAGTGAGTTAAGTCAATTCATTCTTGTGTTGCCTACGGCCAAGCGACGTATGCTCGAGCCTCTGGCCCCGATTCAAGAAGAAAGTTTTAGAAAATGGGGTAGAGAGATTTCAAAATGTTAAGGATATTTATTAATAAATTATAGTTTACTATATATATTATATTTGTCTTATTATCATAGGTATCTTTCCAGTTATTTCCATATCCTTGTAATTCATTTGATTATAAATAAGATAACTTTCACACCATTTAGGTATGGTGGATTAATCAAACATTCACACAAAAGATAGTTTTGAAAGCAAGATTTGAGAGACTGAAATTGGTATTATATGTGATGCAAGCAAAAATACGACGACAACAACTAACAGCATATAACTCTCGGGGATAGGACTAGAATCAATCAAAATAAAATAAACTCATTTCATTTGAAAAAAAAAAAATATATACTATTTTCATTAAAAAAAAATTGACATATATAAAATATAATTTACATAATGTTATTGGGAAAAAATGATTATTAATTTATAAATTATCCAACTTTAAATAAATAATATTCCTCCCATTAAGATGTGGAAGAATTGGTAGAATATTGGTAGTGGGATTTTTCTTTTTTAAAAAAAAGATAAAATAATTAAAGAGAAATTGAATAATTAATTAAAGTTCTTAAAAATCATTGACATTAATTTTTTTAAAAATAGAATTTTGGGTGAGGGGACTTCCTAACTAAAGGTAAACTATAAACAATAATTTGACATCATCAAATTCAAATTATTTATTTAATTATTATTTTAAGGGGAAGAATTTGAATAATTATTTTAATTTATTTGGGAAGAATATATTGGAAAAGAGTCTCCCAACTAACTCATCATTTTAATAAAAGAAAATTAGATTAAAATTAAAAAATTTGTGTGGTCTTTGTTCATATTATTTAATCTCACAAAAAAAAAAAATGTTGATTTATATATTAATGAGTGTTATGAATTTTTTTATTTTTTTATTTTCATTAAGGGACCATTTCTAAATATATTTTTTTTAAAAAAAATTGAGAAAAGATTTCAAATATATATTTTACAAAAAAAAAAAAAAAAATATGATTATTAGTAGTTTTTATCAATTTAATATAAATAACTTTTAAATATCCTCAACCAATGTCAAAATATAGCTTGATATCCAAGTCAATTAATAATAACATTTTGTTTAAATTATAAATTTGGTCCTTTAAAACGGTCTAATTTGTCCTCAAATTTTTTATTTTAGGTTTAATAAGTTCCTAAACTTTAAAATTAGATCTTTAAAATTTCGACTTTATATCTAGCTGTCCTAGCATTCATTTTTTTTTTTTAAATTAATTGATAATTTCCTTTTCATATTTAAAAGAATTTAAGATTGAAATTTATTAGACGTTTTTAAAGTTCAACGGATAATTTTTTTAATTAAAAAAAGCATATATTTAAATAACTTGAAATTTTCCTTATAAAACATTTTATAAAGAGAATATTTACATGCTTAATTTAATGATTTTGTGGTGAGGAAACCATCCTTTTTATTGATTTCAGGTCTATTACCAACCCTACGTGACTTGACATCCTTTTTGTATGTATAAATGACCAAAAGATTCAGACAATGGGATATATCCTTTTTCCACCTTTCAACGCCTTCCACCACTATTCAGCCATTGATAAAGTCACTTACTTTCGGGTAGCTTTTCGACCAACTCTGGTATAACCTCGAAAAGATCGCCAACGAGTCCATAGTCAGCAACCTGCATGTACATTTATATGAAGTATAAGGATGCATAAACTTATGACATGTTACACGAAATTGATTTTGAATGATTAAAAGCATGATATGGAGTAATATAAAACATGACAAGTGATTTAAATCATTTCAAAATCACTCTCAAGTACGTCCGTCTGGAAGTGTGTGTGTGGGGAGGGGACCATGATAAGTGATTTAAACCGTTTCAAAATCACTCTCAAGCACGTCCTTCTAGAAGAGTAAGCATGAGTGTGTTTGGGGAGGGGGAGATATGACAAGTGGTTTAACCCATTTCAAAATCACTCTCAAATGCATCCTTCCAAAAGAGTGTGTATGGGGGAGGGGGGAACATCACAAGTGATTTAAACCATTTCAAAATCACTCCGAACCACATCCTTCTGGAAGAGCAAGCATGAGTGTGTGTGTTGGGAGGGAGGAAACATGGCAAGTGATTTAAACCATTTCAAAATCACTTTCAAACACGTCCTTCCGAAAGAGTGTGTGTGTGGGGAGGGGGGAACATGACAAGTGATTTAAACCATTTCAAAATTACTCTTAAGTACGTCCTTCGGGAGGAGTAAGCACGAGTGTGTGTGTTGGGAGGGAGGAAACATGACAAGTGGTTTAAACCATTTCAAAATCACTCTCAAACACGACCTTCCGAAAGAGAGTGTGTGTGGGGGGGGGGGGGGGGGGGGGGGGGGGG
>NW_019272019.1:2468570-2556481 GCF_002738345.1 Cucurbita maxima
GGGGGGGGGGGGGGGGGGGGGGGGGGGGGGGGGGGGGGGGGGGGGGGGGGGGGGGGGGGGGGGGGGGGGGGGGGGGGGGGGGGGGGGGGGGGGGTGGCGGTTGACCTTAAATATTGGTGCATCTGCATCCTTATTCACAGCCACAATAACCTTAGAGTCTCTGATCCCAGCCAAATGTTGAATGGCTCCTGATACACCAAAAGCCATATACAATTCTGGTGCTACAATTTTACCAGTTTGTCCAACCTGAGAAGCAGAAGACTTAATAATCCAGGATCATGGAAGAAATTTGCATTTAAGAGAAGGCTAGGAATAAATCCAACCCATGTTATTGCACAACATATCATGTACATTCCCCATAAAAGAAAAATTAGAAAGTAAAAAAGAAGGACAAGAGAGTGAATGGAATAAAAACATTGATCTTAGTTTTTTTTTAAATTTAATTTCTCTCCTCGAATTCTTGATGGGCAGAGGATTCTAAATGTTCACCTTTCTCCTCGATTTCAATGAAAAACTAGTTTTTCGAAGGATTATAAATTGATTTATGTTTGTTTGTGAACTTTTAATATTTTTTATCCAATATTGTATCAAATAATTATGAATCGTAGATAAATAAAAAAAATTTAACAACCCAACCCGAAAATGGAGGGTTTGGTTGTAAAAATTTTCGGGTTACCATTTGGGTTGGTCCAAAAAAACCTTCAACCTAACTCAACCCAGACCATATACACTCCTCGTGTCTGCTTTTAATTTGGATTAGGTAAACTTCAATGAAAAAAGTCGGATAATACTTCTTTGTAAGAAATTTTTTTTCCAAAAAAAAGAAACAGATAATACTCTCAACTTGGAAGAAAGCATCCAGAAACGTTACCTGAAGATCATTGGGCACAAATCCAGCATCAACAGCAGCACGTGTGGCACCAACTAAATAAATAAAAGAATAAGAACAGATTAGCTTATAAGATTGGAGAATAAAGAAAACAACATATTCATATTTCGTTATTGACAAAATTGATTACTTAGATACATAGATCTAATGTTTCCTGTTCTTCAGACATTACTAGGCCGTGCGTGCCCCAAATGGTATGATATGTTAGGAAATTTAACAGTCAATATTACACAAACAGAGAAAAAAAATGTAATAATTGATGATGCAGAAAGAAAAATAATTTTAATTTCAATTCACACTGAATCTCTACCTGCAGCACCAAGTTTTGCTGCGAGCTTCTCTATCATTTTGAAGTTCTCAGCACTCTTTAAACCACGTCCTCCCGTGACAACAACACGTGCATTCGCAAGATCGGGTCGTTCTGCTTCCTGAGATGTTTGCTTTACATATCTAGATTTTCCAATAGAATCTGAAGATTGACATCGCTCAGTAAACCTAATTGCACGTCCTAATTCTTTGAACAGAGATTAAAATGATCTAAAGTAGAACTATGGAGAGTGTTCCTTCCCATATAGAATGGAAAATTCATCAAAATTACGCTTATGGTGGGTAATCATATAAGCAGAAGCATTCACTCTCATGATATATTTGTTATGGCTTTCTTTTTCCAGAGTGAAGAGAATTCTTTGAGATGGTAAAGTAGGCTATAGGCTTACCTCCACCAAACGATGAGAGATCGACCTGAGTTATAGGGGACTTATTCGATGTCGACTCTGCTGATTTCGAGGTCACTGGGAACGATGTAGATCGTATGGTCAACATACAAGGGTCAGCCCCGGTGTATCGAACTGTACAAAGCGCATTGCCAGCATATATGGGCCTATTACGAGTTCAAAATCGCATCATCAATTAAGAATGAGGTTAGCTAAAAAAATGGAGAATTTATGTAACGGCTAAGCCCACCGCTAGCAGATTTGTCCTTTTTGGACTTTCCCTTTCGGGCTTCCCCTCAAGGTTTTTAAAACGCATATGCTAGGGAGACGTTTCCACACCCTTATAAAGAATGCTTCGTTCTCCGCCCCAACCGATGTGGAATCTCACAATAGTGGTACATCATAATCACAAACTGAAATCGCCATATAAAATGCACGATTGTGATTCAGAAATGTTGACATTAAAACATGGAATGGTGAAAAACAATGAGTAACAAATAAGTAGTTCCCCAAGCAGATAAACTTCTACACCATAAACAACATCCGCAGTAAGATGAACATCTGCAAAGTATATTTTTCTAATTGCACAAAAAAAAAAAAAAAAATGCTAAATATGTGAGAAAAACATTTGTCCGGATATGTAAAGTACACAAAACAGTTCAACATCATTGTAGTCAATGATTATGAGCTAAAAACTGGACGAACCTCACGAATTGACGAGATTCAGATATAGCAACGACATCGGTAACTGGAGAAACATCTAAAAGAGCAGCAGCGCGTGGAAGAATGTTCTTCCCAAAGGAACCTGAAGCCGCAATTACATGAGAATATCCATTTCTCTGTTGAACCAATTGGACTAATTGAGCCCAAGGTTCTGCCAGGGGGTTTGTAAATGTATCGGAATCAGCAACAAGCACCTAAGTAACATTCAACCTCTAATATCAGTATCAGGGTAACCACCAAGGGGAATGATCCTAATAACACTGGATCGCTCTAATCTTTGAATCAAAATAGAACAAACCAACCACCACTATACAATTCCTGATATTTGCACAAGTTCTACGAGTTTATCCATTAAAAAACAAATGAACATCTGAAGCAAAATAGTTCAGCAGTCGAATCTTCCATGTAAGAAATCATAGATAAAGACTAGCGGAGTAAGATACCTGAGAAATAGATGGGTGACAAGAGGCAGCATGTTCAGCAGCTTCCTGAAGCGAAGGCCCTGAGCCAGCCAACAAGACGGAAATCGAACTGTCTTTGCTCAAAGAACCGGCAGCCGCTATAGCACTAACGGAAGCGGCATTGATAGATCCGCCATCGTGTTCCGCCAAAACCAATGTGCTAGCCTGCAATTCCAGAACAGTTTTTGAAAATTTCCGAGAGTAATCAATAAAAACAAAATGAAAATGAATCAAGCAAGAAAAGAACATACAGATCGACAAGCGGAGGAGGAAAAAAACGGGAGTAATTGCGACGAAGACGATGAAAGAATCGATCTCTTCAAAGCAGTGAATACAGTTCTGTTGATCATGTTGCTGAATCTCTGTCTCTCTCTCTCCGTGAGACACCAGGCGCCGGTGATACCGATGAGCGGCGGCGGAGATAATCTCTTCAACGGAGGTGTCAAAGAGCAATACGGCAGTGCACCAGCGATTGAAACGGCGCGTCAAAAACAACCAAGTTTCAGTTGGCGCGTAGAGATATGAGCAATTAAATTATTATTTGAATTACAAAATTCTCTAATTTATTTATTCTTTTTTTATCGACAGAGTTTATCCGTTTATATTTGGATTAGATTGGGCTCGCGTTATTTAGATAATTTAGTTTAATTCTTTAATTATAAATAAATATATACAAAAACTAAAATATTTGGTTGACGTGTCCTTAATTAATAAAAATATTCTTGAATTTTAAATTTTATCTTAAAAATATACATAAACTTTTAAAATTTTCTTTAATACTTTAAATAAATAAATAAATCTAAAAAAATACCTCTAATTTTTTTTTAATAATACTTTTTTAAAAAAATACTCTTAATTAAAAAAATACCTTTATTATATAAAGTGCCGATAGACGATTTTCGTTCATATATTAATAATAATTTTTTTGAATTAATAAAAAAATTAAAATTCATGAATATTAATAGTAAAGATATATTTAAAGGTATTTTTAAATAAAATATATTAATATTTTTATTAGTTTATTTTTAAAATCATAATCTTATCAATATATTTTGACGGTGGGAATTACCACCCATTAAAATTTTATGATTTTAAATTTGTTTGGATTTTTATTTTTATTTTTTTAATTAATGTAATTAAGTTTATTAAGATGTTTAACAATGATTAGGTGGCATGAAATAAATATTTTTTTCAAATATAATAGAAAAAAAATCAAAGCTTTACAAAATATATATATATAATTAAAATTAACGAAACTGAAATATTATTTAAATACTCGTTGAAAATTATACATTTTAACTATCAGTTAAATATGAAAAAATTATTGATATAACGTTTATTTAGTCTCTAAAATTTCAATAGTGACTATTCAGTCTTAATTTCGGTAACTACTAGTTAACCACCCGTGGATGGTGTTATACGTGTTTTTCTCTCAAATTATCTATGATCGTGAACGTGTGCTATGACCTATCAACCCCGCTAATCATTGTTGACTCAATACCTCCGATCGACAGTTCAATTTAGCAACTTGATCTTTTTTTGGTGATATGAAAACTCGAACCTTAGACCACAGTAAAAAAAGTATATATCAAATAACGTGAAAATATGATCAGTTTGGTAGGCAATTTAACTTATCAAGAGATTTTACCGACATTACCCACATAAAATACAAAATTCAATAATTTATTAAAAACAAAATCAATAGTTTATTAACAAATTTTTAAAAATATTAAAGATTAGAAATTATTTTAAATTTTAAAATTTTAAGAATTAAATGGATCTAAGTACTAAAGATATAATTTGTTCGATATTTTTTAAAAAATGTGTAAAGATTTAAATTTATATTTTTTTTTATAGGGACGTTCATTGGCTCGAGAACTCGATTAACGTAGACGAGCCAACCACATTGGGTTTGGTGAGATATTCTTTAGAAAAATAAAAAATTTAAGTAGTCAGGAATATAACAATTATTATATATATTATAAATAAATATGATTTTTTTTAAATGATTAAAAAAAAGATTTAGCACTCAACCCAACTTGTTCGGGTTGCTCAAGTTACTAAGCCGATCGAAGTTTCTTCAACTCAACTCGACTCAACCCAACACAACCCGACCCGATCGGACCCAAGCTAATTTTGCTATTTTTTTATCTTCCAAATTTAACCTTCATATGATAATTCCATATCTTCGATTGCTGTGCACTCGGGGCGAGCCAGGCGATGCCGTAGAGAGACGGTTCACTTTCTCATTACCAAAAGGACGCAATTCCTGGGACCTTCTCCTCCCTCTTTTTTACATCTTTCATTCGAGAGCGAGTCCGTGGAGACTGGATTTTGCTTGCAGCCATGATTTCTTCCACCAAGTTCAAATCTGTGGATTTCTACAGGTCTGATAGATCTCTTTCTTCCTTTTCCACTTTGCATTTCGTGATTTCAATGCGTCTCTGTTTCTCAAACACCCAGGTCTGCGACATTTTGTGAAGTGCCATGGTTTTTTTTTTTTTTTTTTTTTTTTTTTTTTTTTTTTTTTTTTTTCTTCTAGTTATTATTTATTTACGCGTTTTGTGTAATGTTGCTGGTAATCTGAAGGATCTCTTGTCAGAATGTTGTGATTAGAATTTGCGGTATTGTATATCGGCCGTGTGTGATTTTCGTTTGTTTTATGGGAGTTTTTTTTGTTTGTTTGTTTGTTAATGATTTAATTGGGAAAATGAGGTGTCTGAATGGTGGTTTTGTTTGAGGCTTTGATGGCCTCGGTTTTTCCTTTTTTTTTTTTTTTTTTTGTTTGGTCAAATGATCTAAATCCATTTTTTTCTGTTGGGGTTGTAATTTTCGTAAAGTTGGCTGTTTGCAGATCGAAATGATATTTAACCTAACCGTCTGTTTGGAAGCAATGTGGCATTCGGGTGGGATTTGGTTCTGGTTTGAATGATGTTATGCATTTAATATTAGTTAATTTTCACCAGATCAAGAGGCTTGAATTGATCGCAAATGTAGTTCGACACCTTGAATATTCCTGACAACACATAAAATTAGCTAGATGTGATATTCGTGCGGCAATTAGAAGGATTAATACCTAATTCAATTGAATTCCTATAGGTTTTTTAGTTTTCTTGTAAAGATATGGTTTTGCACACGTTGAAAGATGATCTCCCATGTGTGCAGAAAAATACCAAGAGATTTAACAGAGGCCACATTATCTGGAGCAGGATTATCCATAGTAGCTGCTCTATCCATGATGTTTTTATTTGGAATGGTACTTTGCCTCTATCTCTTTAATTCAATATTCGAGATCAACTAGTTGTGCGTGGAAATGGGTAATTGTTCCACCTATTTCTTGTTGTTAACATGGTGCTTGCGCCACGCTCCTTATTTCCGCTTGTTCAATTTTATCCTATCCTTTTTATCTACATTGGTTTTTGTTGTTCTTGATCTTTAATTTTATATTTCAGGAATTGAGTAATTATTTGAGTGTTAGCACGTCTACATCTGTAATTGTTGACAACAGTAATGATGGTGACTTCTTACGGATGGACTTCAATATCAGGTACTGTATGTTTCTATATATAACATGTTATGAACTCCTTTAATGAAAGTGGTTTTCGTGGAAAGGAATATTGACCCACGTGTTGTCTTCTACATAACCAATAATAAAATTGAACTAAATTAAATAAAGTCGTTGGTTGTCTAATTTCTCACTCATCTTCGTTCTTTATTTCTCTGTTTGTAGTTTCCTTGCACTCTCATGCGAATTTGCTGCTGTAGACGTGCACGATGTGTTAGGAACTGTAAGTTTTTATCCTATAATTTTGTCAGTCGTTTACTTACGCAAAAATGTGTTTGTCAGTATGGCTAAACAATAGTAATACAGCACTTGAGCGGCATAGGTGCTCCATGCCGCCAAAAATTAATATAAAACAAGCTAAGTTTATATTTGTTCAAACAGTATCATCACTTATTTCCGCACGTAGTACCTGACTGTGTGTATTGATTCTTTCTAAACTTCATTTGCTTACAGTAGGCTAAATATTTCCCTCTACAGAATCGGTTGAATATTACGAAAACAATTCGTAAATTTTCTATAGATTCAAATTTGCGGTCCACTGGTTCTGAGTATCAATCGGGGCCACTACTGAATTTGATTAAGCATGGGGATGAAGCAGATGAAGAAACCAATGAAGGTTCCACTGTGTTGAATTCTCGGAACTTCGATAGATATGCTAATCAGTAAGCATTATTAATATCAGGGGCTAAAATTCTTTACTTTTTGAGTTTCAGTTCTTAATTTTACCATATTTATCATTATGATCAATTCAATTGTATCTTATGGTTCATTAAATTACACTTCTGCAGGCATCCTATTTTGGTGGTTAATTTTTATGCTCCTTGGTGCTATTGGAGTAATAAGCTGGTAGGTTTGGTTCTGTTGTGTGCTCTTCTGTATATAAATATATATGTATAACAAAAATCCCCGTAGTTATTTGGAGGTGGATATTAATATTCTTTTGTGAAAATTCTTTTGAGTACTTGGTTTTTCTGTGGATTTCATTTTTTATTATATATATGGATTCTCTTTCTTCCGAATTGTTTAAGCTGCCTATTTCCTGCTAAACTATGAACCTATATGATGATTTAATCTAAATGGAGTATGAAATTCTTTTCTGTAAACTGACTACTTATGAATTACATAAATATTATCTATCACAAAACATTGCTGTGCAGAATACTAGAGGTAAAAAATTCTCTAGCACTCTGTATCGTCATCAATTATCTCAAAAGTTTAGTTTTTTTCTCTAAGCCCTACTCTTGAAAAGATCATTTATTATGAAATTTATAAATTCATACTTTTTTTTTTTTTTTTGCATGGGAGGTGCTGTCTTATCATGTTCTCTGATAATCATTATGTCAAGGATATGATATCTTGATTAAATTTAATTAAGATGAAGCTAGGAAGCTGAATCTTGGGCTTGCTATCCTATATCTTTGAAGGCCTAGAATTATCACGGATTGTACACATCTTAGGCCCATAAACATAAGCTATTGTTGGTCCTGCTTATGGCCATTGAGCAAACAATATAGTAATTAGGCCTGGCACATGAATTCTATCACGAGCTTTGGAAAAATACATTACTGTCTTCCATTTTCTTACGAGTTCTATTGTATTCCAGAAACCTTCGTGGGAGAAGGCTGCCAAAACTATAAGAGAAAGGTGCTCTGCTTCTGGTTTATTTATTTATTTATTCTTTTTATTGTGTCATAGTAACATTTATTACCCTTCTTTAGTCACTGCTGTCTATTTTTAAGGAAGCACTTGTTTGTCCAGATATGATCCAGAATTTGATGGACGAATTCTCATGGCAAAGGTTGATTGCACGGAAGATGGTGAATTGTGCCGGAAGTAAGTGATAGTTTAATTGATTTGACACTGTCTAATAATAATAATAAAAAAAGCTATGTTGGTTTCTGTGACTTCTGAGGGACCTGGTTCTAACCCTCCACAGAGAACTGTAGTCTTTAAAGATGACAAACGCTTGGTCCCATACAGGGTGACCAGTATATACTGACCTTACCCAATAGACTTTATTGATTGTCTTTATTACAGAAAGACCAACTAGCCCCCTGCTTCGCCTCCCTTTCTAACCTATATACCTTGGCTCTTATCACCATTTTTGTATGTGAAGCGCACTTGTAGCAGACCATTATTCTTATCATAAAGTTGATCTTGTCTGTGTGTATATTATCCAAAGTAGTCAAAATGTTTGATTTACCTGTCCAAAGAGTTGGTATCAATAATTGTTGAGATTCTATTTTGATCTATACTATCTATTCTTCTTAGGTCTCTCGAATGTTGGGAAGATTTTTTGTCTTGGATTTTTATAATTTCCCCTTATTACTGGCATATGATTAGGATATGCATAGTTTACATTTAACTTTACAACGAGTCTATGACCAACCCTTTTGCCTTTCTCTTTAATCTTCCATGGCACAACTCTTATTCTTTGGTTGCCTGAATTAGTTTCTCTACTGCTAACCATGCTTAACAATGGGAAATTCAGGCATCACATACAAGGTTATCCATCTATTCGCATTTTCCGGAAGGGAAGTGATGTAAGGTAAATGAAGTTCTCCTTGATAAATTATTACTTCCATCTAGTTCCTACGACATTTTATGTATATATTTTGTTCTCATTGATTATATTTCATCCATTGTGGTGGTGGTGGGTTGTTCAATTTGCTTTGTCCATTATTTTGTCCATGTTGGTTGATTTGTACATTTTATGTATATATTTTGTTCTCATTGATTATATTTCATCCATTGTGGTGGTGGTGGGTTGTTCAATTTGCTTTGTCCATGTTGGTTGATTTGTACATGAATATAACTGCAGAATCGTCTAATTTTTGAGATACAAATTGGTTATTTCTTTCACAAATTTGGGAAAGTGTATGTTTGCAAGGCCTTCAAGTTTCTGTGAGCATGCAATGATTAGTGATGCAAACGGTAATCAATTGGTTTAAAAAAAATCATCAATTGTAAAATGTTGAGTCATGCATTTATCATTACTTGCTTCTCTCAGTATTTGAATTTGAATCAAAATGTCTGATAAATTGTGTACAGGGGCTGGGTATTTGATGAATTATGAATTGAAATTGCTTGCTTTCTAAAAAAGAGGTTTGCTTGTGCAACATGGGTTCGGAATAAGTTTAATTCCTAATGCTTCTTCACATTTTCTTGATATTCAAAGGTTCTTATCTTTCGGAATAAGTTTAATTCCTAAGAAATCCAATTAGTTGGCGTGCATGGAAACTGGAAATATCTCTTGGTAATATTATGAAAGATTGTCAGTCTTGTACCACACACACACATACATATATATTTTTACACCATGAAAAACCAGCCTTTTATTAAGACAAAATGAAAGAGTGAAGGGACATACAAGTCCAAAAAGAGCCAGACTACTATATCAAGCTAAATAACCGTTTTGTACATGTTATAGTTTCCCCCAGTTTGAGTAAACTGCTTCATTTTGAGTTTTTCTTATCTTTTTTTCTTACTTATATGATCTGCGTCTCTGCTTCTCCATGACCATGAATCTTCTTTTTGGGTTTCAAGCTGCTGCGCATGATCAACTTATTCAATATTTTTTTTGTAGGGATGATCATGGACACCATGACCATGAATCTTATTATGGAGATCGAGATTCAGAATCGCTGGTTAAGGTTATATAACATTCAACTTTGAATGACTATTACATCACACTCAATTTTAGCTGGATTTTAATTCTATAATGGAGATGACGTGTGTTTACACTTGCTTATAATTTCTACTTAACATTTTAACCCTTGAGGTTTCAGATAATCTCGTTTTTCAACCCTAAGTTTCAGATAATCTTGTTTTCTGTTCCTATGGTCAGCTTTCCGTCACTTTAGTTAACAAAAAAGCTGACTTGACCTTTCTTTATTATTACTATTTAGTTGATGTGGCATAAATTTATGAATATATATTTAAAGAACTAAAGTTATCTCTCTTCTTTCTTTCTAATCTCCGTCTTCCTTCTCTTTTTGTCCCTCTCCTCCCTTACTCTCTCACCAGTGCCCCTAATCTCCCAGCGGTTTCCTTCTTCTGATGTAGAATTTTCCAACCAACCCAATGCCTTTTCATTTTCTTGCAACCCATCAAAGAACCTTTAAACCTGACACCATCTACCTAAAAAAAGGTCTCATCCTCCCCTTTTGTTTTCCTCCCTCTAATCTGAAATAAGTTTCAGATTTGAACTTCAATACGTAACTTGAGTAAGGGGAGGGAGCCATTAAAGTTGAGTGTTGGTGGTGAGTTTCTGGATCTGTGGTGATGAGCAATGATTCATGGGTTGATGTGGGTGGGATTGCAAAAAGAGGGAAGAGAGATTGAAAGAAGAGAGAAAGGAACTTTTATTATTATTTTCATATTAGCTAATGTAAAAGTTGGTTTCTTATAAAAAAAAAAAAAAAAAAAAAATTAACTTAAATAATAATGAACATTATTTTATCTAATTTCTGAACATTGTTCCTCTCAGACAATGGAAGATTTGATTGCACCTCTTCCAATGGGATCACAAAAGTTAGCTTTAGAGGATAAATCCAACAATGCAACAGGAAATGTTAAAAGGCCTGCTCCATCAGCAGGAGGCTGCCGGATTGAAGGATATGTCCGTGTAAAGAAGGTCAAGTTCTTACTGATTTTTTTATTTTATTTTAAAAAGTGGGAAACTTTTTCATGTACTTCATTTAAATAGATAGGAATAAAAAATTTCAAGTTCGTCCTCTTGATTTCTATTGTTCATGTTACTTAAATATGGTTGGTTAAAATAGGTTGCCTTTGCGTTCTTTAAACTTTGGAGGTTTGTTGCTGAAGTTACCCACTTTTCAGGTTCCAGGAAGCCTTGTACTTGCAGCTCGTTCTGAATCTCATTCATTTGATCCATCTCAAATGAATATGTCACATGTCATATCTCACCTTTCATTTGGTAGGAAGATTTCCCCCAAGGCATTTAACGACGCCAAACAATTAATTCCGTACATTGGTATAAGCCATGATAGGTTGAATGGACAGTCATTCATTAATCAGCGTGAATTGGGTTCAAATGTTACTGTAAGTTTCTGGATATGATCTGCTCCATAGTTTTGATTTTAATGTTCGTCATGTGTATGTCTGTTACGTCAATGATATTAACTTGCATATCATGAGCATTTTCTTGCCAAGTCAGCAATTACATTTCATAATTATGGACCGTAACATTGTGTGCTTTTTATACAATTGAATTTCTCCATGTAAATTAACTTTACTCTATTACAGTTCTAATTATACATAAATTTTCAGCTTGAAAGGAACCAAAGAGTTTTTCAAGATAAGTTTACTGATTTCATTTCTTTTTGTGTGAATTTTCAGCTTGTTGCCTCTTGGTGTCCTTATAGCAAAACAAAAATTCTTTTGTCATTACCAACTGCGTTGATTTTCAACATTTGGAAACTTTATTTTGTAATTAGATCCTGCTGAGAGAGGGTTCTCTCTTCCCCCCTGCTCCTGAGCTGTTGTTTCCCCTTTATTCCTACTAATACATATCTATTTCTTATAAATATACATATACATATGTGTGTGTATATACATTTAAAAGCCCTTCTTTTGAGTGCACTCTGAGCACAAATATTCACAATATGAGAAAATTTTCAATGTCAAGTTCTTGGAATGCTATGAATATTGCTAAATCTGCACTAAATGTACCTTTTTGTCTATGCATTTGCCCTCGCAGATAGAGCATTATCTTCAAATAGTTAAAACAGAGGTGCTGACAAGGAGATCTGGTAAGTTACTTGAAGAGTATGAATACACAGCTCACAGCAGCGTGTCGCAGAGTGTTCACATACCTGTTGCAAAGTTCCATTATACGCTCTCTCCCATGCAGGTTTTGTACATTTTGAAACATTTTCGTCTTTTGATTTATGTTCCAAACACTGCATACTGTTTTTTCCTGTGCTCTTCAATTCCCCTTAATCCATCATTCTTTTTCTTTGTATCAAAAGGTTGTGATCACGGAAAACCAAAAGTCTTTTTCACATTTCATCACAAATGTTTGTGCCATAATTGGAGGTGTCTTTACGGTCAGTATTACATCTATCTGTTTCGTTTCTCGACTCTTGTTGATGAACAGCTATGTCTGATAGGTGTTCCTTTATGTTACAGGTCGCTGGAATATTGGATGCACTTCTGCACAATACTATGAGACTCATGAAGAAAGTTGAACTAGGCAAGAATTTTTGATAGTCATAGCTTTACCAGGAATTTTCACTACACGCCACTTCGACATGCAAAGAAGCAGTGTTCTGTTGAAAACTTTCCTGCTTGGTAAACGATTTTGTAGGATTTGAATTCCTGAATAAATTCAATTATGTGCGTTCACATTTTCTAATAAATCTGAACGGCGATATTCCAAATTGCCAATGGGGTCTTCTTTAGACCCATAAAGTGAGAAGACTTATCTTTATAGACCTTCTCTGTACTTAGAAAGCTAAGACGTCGACGGGAAGGTTTGACACCTCAATGTCGGCTCTTCGCCACCTGGGGCTGTAGTATGTTCCAAGGGTTGGGCTATTCGCCCATTAAAGTGGTATGTGAGCTGGGTTTAGGACATCGTGAGACAATTCGATCCATATCCAGTGTTGGCATTAGAGTATTGAGAGGACCTTTCCATAGTACGAGAGGACCACGAAGGACATTGGTCTACTAGTTATCGTGTCCACGGTAAACGCTGGGTAGCCAAGTGCGGACACCGGTAGGTTGTCTTGATACATGAGGTGCAGGGTTAATCTCAACCGTCCCTGCAGGCGGAGACGGAGACTCTTCCCTGGTAGGCGGTGGAGATGGATTGACTTCCGCTGCAGGTGATCATTTGCAGGTGCAGGAGAAGGTGGGAGATGGAGCAGAGGTTGGAGGCGAAGTAGTGGTCTGATTAGAACTAGAATTGCTTCTATTAGCCAACAAAACCATCACCAGCTTCTCATTTCTTAGGCAATTGTCTTGGATTGGATTCTGCAGTTGTAGTGTAGTCATCTTGTTGGGTAGGAGCACCTAGCTAATTTGTTTAGGGAATATCGAAAGAAACTCCACGCCAACATTTCCTTCCATCTTTGGCCGTCTATCGAATGTTCGTTCTATGTTCGTTCTATTGTCATACAGAATTGCAAAAAAATAGGTCCATATGTGACACTTATTTATTTCATTCCCAATACATATGTTCGCCTGTGCCATTAGATCATATATTAATTTAGAATTTGTTTTTTTACCGAGCCAAAATACCAAATACAAATGAAAGTGGATCCATTTTTTTTCATTCCCGAGGAAGTGCATATTTTACCTGAATCTTCTTCCATAATGGTACGGAACAATAGTATCATTGGAGTAGCTACACGACTAACTTTAAGTATAAGAAGCCGAGTAGGCGGATTGGTCCGAGTGGAGAAAAAAAAGAAAAAAAAACAAAAGATTGAACTCAAAATATTTTCTGGAGATATATATTTTCCTGGAGAGATGGATAAGATATCCTGACACAATGGCATCTCGATACCACCTGAAAAAGTAAAAAAAAATGGATTTATGTCCGGTGGATCACACTTACCAAGAAAAAGTATTTTGTTTTTGTTCGACCTGTAATCATATATGAACTAGCCGAATGTATAAATTTAGTAACACTTTTCCATAAGGATCTATTGCGGTAACACTTTTCCCTAAGAATCTATTGCGATAACACTTTTCCCTAAGAAAGGGAATTTAGAACTTAGAGTTATCACTTAAATCCATTTTATAGAAATCCGTGTAGATTGAGACATCCAAATCTCTAACCAATTTTCATTCTAGTAATTTTTTTTTTCTTTTTTACCGACCCAAATATAGTCAAATCGATTAAGATATTACTATCCATCTATAAAAGTTAAGTCCATTTGATCTAGGTATAAAGTTAAGAAATATATATACATATATATATATATATTTTTTTTTTATAGAGACTACGATGTTGCCGCTTTTAAACTTATTCCAAGTACATGAAGCAAATGTTTTTACTTTAACCAAAATATAGAGGTTTACTTTAATCATTCTAGAAACGTTGACAAATACGAACGAATACGTACATAAGAGCATAACTCTACAATAATTAATATATATTTTTCTTCGAGGCTAGAGGTTTTAAATTTGCATACTCCAATTGGACTTCTATTTGTAAAAATTGTATACAAATGACGTACATTTTGTAGCGCTAACAATGAAACGATCAACTTTTAGAATGATAATTGGTATCTTAGAATATCAAACTTTCGAATATCCATCAAATATCAATATACATACCAAAAGAGTCTCCAATTTGAAACCTTTTTGCTTCAGATCATCGCTTTCTGCAACAACACCTTCATAAAAATTGAGTGAGATCACAAATGGAAAGTAAAGTTAATAATTTGTTATCAAAGCCCCAAAAAGTAGATGGCTATATATATATATATATATCAGCAGAGATGGAAACTGGGTCTTCCTCAACCCTTTAACCCTTTTGATGCAGCTTTATAAAGCAATTAATGGCAGCTTAAGGACAAATGGCGAAGGGTTTTTGTAGGCCAAAGTTTAATGAAAACCTCACAAAACTGAAGAACAATAAGGGAAGGGAATAGAGAAAGATACCCGGTTAGGTTTAAAGATTATAGAGTCGTGCTCCACACCTTTATGTATAAACCATTCCAACTCGATAATCATTTTTCAAACAAGATTGACTTGTTAAGACAAGGGCACGGTCATGCTTGTCCAAGGCTTATTGTCTAAGGCCGCACGTTGGATGATACGGTCACAGTTGTTCAGGAAGTGTTGTTTATAGCCACATATCCGTTCCAAACCCTTTTTACATGCTTTCATCTTAGATAGGTATTTACTAATTCACCAAAATCAATAAGGACTAAGATGCCCTAAAATGTATTATAGGGGGATATGACTGGTTGTCACTTTTTCTTACCCTGAATTATATGTTATTTAAGTCATGATGTTCCTTTATTTGTTTAGAGTCATATAACGTTGCTTTCTTCAATTCTTTCAAATCATTTTCAAATGTATTTAATCACTCACGTTTTCTTAAACATTTCTCGCAAACATGACTCAAGGCCTAAACATATGCCGACGTTGTCCGCGACGTCTGAATTTCTTGTAGCTGACTTGTTCGTTGGGTTAGAACAAATATCGTATAATCGTTGTCCCACTACCACACCACAAGAATACAATTGTGACAAGCAGCACGCTTAATAGGCCGTTTGGCTTCCTCTCCAGTGGCCTCCTTACCTTACTACCCACCCTACGTACACTCCCACTCCAAACTATGACTGAAGTTTGAAGGGAGTCCATCTCCTTCCTTTGGGTTGAGGTTCCTCAAGTTCTTAGTAAAAGAGATCACAGATATGCTGCTTTTTCGGTAATCGCGGATCGAATCTCGGGTCGGTCCCAATTGTCTTCCCCATCAGGTAATACAGACCTTCCAAGCCTCGGACACGACGGTGTTCATGATCATATCTGGTGGAAGGGTGATTCTAGTTTTCAGAGACTCTAAACATGACAAACATATAAAACTTAGACTCGAAGACTAACCTTTAGTAACCAGGATCGGTGCTTTGTTTCCCTATACCCGGAGGCACCCACACCCACCCCAAGACCTAGACTCAAGGGACATCAAGGATTTTTCGTATTAACCTCACCTAAAGGTCCCGACTTCGGACCTAAAACATCTATTTATTTGTTTTCATGAATCCTACTACCATGGCGAATCTTTAACTCGTAACAACTATTTTGTCCTCTAAAAAAATGTTCGAATCACTTCGTCCGATCCTATGCAGCATAAAGACAATCATGGTGATGATCAACAATTTGCCTCACTCAAGAGAAGTTTCTGTTGATTCCTATTTCCATACATCACACGACTAAATGTCCAACCCATGGATCATCTTCTATTTCTAGGAATGAGATGAATCCGAACTTAAATGCAGGACATGAAAAATAATATAACAAGAACAGCTCAAGAACCTGCGTAGAGAAGGAGAATATCGACAGCCACCCGCAATCAACGTGAACGATCATTGGGTAAATTATATACTAGTTGATTATGATTATGATTATGATTATTTCATGTAACATTTCTATCCAAAATTAACAAGTATATTAAGAGACAGTTACCTCCTCAACATTGATCTCCTCGACCAATTGGGCTTTTGGTTCCAAATCAATAAACTGGTTGGACTTACTAGCTAAATGTGAAATGCTAACCCTTCCTTGGCGCTTGATGTAGTCAGCAACTGCTTGCATTTCATCCTTTGATATGTATATGTATTTTCCTCTATCATCCATAACACCAGAGAGTCGGCCTGTAAAATTCGTGCGTTTCTTCGATCAGAATCATCGGTAACGTTTCTTGTGATATCATAATTGAAAGTTCACGATGGTAGACGCTTGCAAGAACTTATGACAGACACGAACCTAGGATGAAATGCATTCGACAAGAGAGAGAAAAATGAAAAGAGTCGTACCCATACTCTCGAGGGAGGTGATCCGATTAATACATTCCTGCATTAACGAAATGTAGTGCGACATAAATAGAGGTGTAATATTTGCATAAAAATGGTGACGACAAAACGAAGACCTAATTCAAAGTCAGTCAAAGAACAGAAAATCATTCTTCTCGACTCTGATTATTTTTTCGATTTCTTTTGAAGAAATAACAACAACTACGACCGCAACTAAACCTTGAATGCATTACATACAACAACCATTATCTAGGTTACCTGAGTTCTTAATTTAAATTCTGCAGCAAGTTCTTCCAATGGGACACATTTATGATTCTGTAGAGGAACATAAAAAGGGCTTCAGGTATAGAGCAGCAAGGAAAGCGTAGATTAAACAGCTTTAACAAAGAATAGTCGGGTTTAGTAGTCCATGGGCAGATCTTATTCCCAACCTATACTAAAATACGAACAAGAATACGTTAAGATTCCTATAAGGTGAAATACTGAATCATTAGAACATGACAGACTTCACCTTTATATACTCCACAAATGCAGAGAGCAAATCTTGATTTCTGCCTTCGACATCAGCTTCCGTCGTACCTTCAGCATCAACTGAAAACTCCCCTTTCCACTTCTCAAACTCAAGTGAAGCAGCCTCTTCCTCCTTGGCCTTCCGTGCCTTGGCTTCTTCTTCCTAAACAAAGAAAGGAGACCATCACCATTCAACCACAGAAGCTCCAGCCTACCTCGCACGTGTCTACATCAGAGTTCTCGAAAGACAGGGTGGTTGATTAACTAACCAGTAACCGTTCCTGCTCCTCATGTTCCTCATCCTTCTTCCTCCGCATTTCTGCATAACGGTCTTGTTTTGTCCACCTTGAGTCACGGGAAGCTTGTTCGGCCTTCAAAACAATCATTTTTACTAATATACAGTTAACCAATAGAGTATAAAAGAGAACAAAATGTAAGAAAATATGATGAAGAAAAGAAAACTATAAGAGCCACACAGTGAAGATAAGAACCTAAGACATCTGCATTCTTTCAAGTATAGTGAAATCATATATACGACTCGGTTTTCAACACACAAAGATGCAGTTCGTCAACAATCTCAACTTTCAACATCAACAATTTCAGAAAAATAGACTTCGAACTGGTTCTCCTAATATTATAGTCCTGTCTCCATAAATATGTCAAAACTTCACATACGTTACCTGTCTCTGTGCCTCGCGCTCCTGTCGCTTCTTTTCTTTCTTCTTTGACACTCTACCTTCACTGTATTCATCCGCCATTTCTTCATCACTTCCATCCGCACTTTCTGTTCCAGAATCATCAGGAATAATTGTTAGAGTTTCCACAATGAATTCCTAATTTAAAAGACCACATTTGATTATACCAAAGCACTCCCAACATCTTCCATCTTGGATACTTATTACAATAATCATATAAAACCTTCATATTCCAAACCGAAGGGTCGACAACCCTCAATTTCTCTCTCCTTCATTAGTACATTTTCTTCATTACTTGATAAAGATTGACTATCTCATACCAAATGTGTACACTATATCGGATAACCTAAATATAAAATACAAGCAACTACAGAATGTTATGTTAAACATACCATAAATGTTTGTGATTGAGAAAATACCATACAAGAGTAACAGATATGGTTTGGGTAGACAGTTAGGTAAAGTGATCTCCCTTTAGCTATTTGTTATCCCAGTTTGTATACTATTTCCCTTGTGTACAATCTTCGGTCATTTTGGATATTTTTAACGGTGAATGTCAACAATCGAATAAAACGTGTCTACTAGAGAGAGGTTTTCACATCTTTATAAGAAATGTTTCGTTCCTCTCTCCAACCGATGTGGGATCTTACAATCCACCCCATTTAGGGGTCCAGCGTCCTCACTGCACACCACCCGATGTCTGGCTCTGATACCATTTGCAATAGTCCAAGCCCACAGCTTTGACCCGTTATGTTTACGGTTTTAAAAGGCGTCTGCGAGGAATAGGTTTCCACATTCTTATACGGAATGTTTCACTCCTCTCTCAGACCGATGTGGGATCTCAGATACCCCCTCACAATTGTGTCACAGAATTACATAACAGAATAATACAATTAAAACTAAACAAAAAAAATCTCGGAACACAGAATGCTAATTGATGCAAACCTTCCAGAGATGGCCCAGCATTCGACGAACTAGCAGCCGTAGCAGGTCTCCGACGCATTCGACGGCCACCAGCAGTGGCCCGAACCACAGTTTCTCTCTGAGGAACCTGACAAATTCCAACAACCAAGTAAAAACCCCGATAACCTTTCTTCCAAACAGATTGATAACCTCAGCAATAGCATTTCAATACAAAAGAAACAAATAAATAAACCCTGACCGAGCCTCCAAAACCACACCTGATCCTCATCTTCATGTGCATGATCTGAGTGGGAGTCCTGATAGCGTCTCCACAGAAACAGAGGAACCAACGCAAAAACAAGCAGCATCGAGAGAACTGCCACAATAAATTCCTCCATCTTCCAACTTCCAACTTCTATACACCTATGACCAAAAATTCAATCGCTTAAAACAATTGCAAACAAAACATCTTCAAACAGATCAAACTTCTGGCACACAACAATTATGATTAAAAACGACATCAAACGCGATGACGAACAATACCCAGAAATTGGCGCTTCAGAAGTGAAGATCGCCGATCAGAATGAACAAAACAAACAATAACGAAGAGGAAGGCGGAAGACCGACCAATATACGACGCCGTTTACACCTCTGACTTAACTACTTAAAGCGGTTCGAACGGCTTCTCCGGTTCGGTTTTATGTGCCCATAACATTTTGGAAATGCCCTGTATTGTAGCTGTATTTTCAGATCTGCCATGTTCCTTAATTAAATTAATTTACATTTAATTAAATTAAAATTTTAATTCATAAAAAATATATAACAGATTCCATGGCTAAATTAATAAAAATTATTCTTACTTTAAATATATTAAATACCTTAAAACTTTAAAATAAAATTAATTTTTTTGCATTCTATTAATTAATTTAATATCTAGGTGCATTTTATATATTAATTAAAAAATAGATCTTTTCATATTTGGAAACATTATTTTTTTATTATTTTATTGGTTGAAGGAATTTATTTATTAATTAAATTTTTTTTTATTTTACATTTTATATAATTATTTAAATAAAAGAAAGGAAAAATGACGCAATAATTTGTATTTTAATTGCCAACATATTATTTTTAAATTGGTTGTTTTTAACTCAAAATAATTTTTTTATGCACTATTTAACTGTTAAAAAAAATTAAAAATAATAAAATATATATAATATTTATTTAAAAAGAGAAAAATATACATTGAAATTATTAAAGAATATTTACAAAAGAAAAGATATTTAACCAAAATATTAATTTAAAAATTCATAATAATACATTCATTTTAGAAGCCGTTTTTAACATGGCCCGTTAGGCCATTGCAACAAACAGCATATTATTATTTATATATAACAGACGCTGAAATAAAAGAAATAAAAGAAAAAAAATGAGTTCTGACTTATTAAAACCATTCAGAAGGGGCCAAGGGAAACCACAAGTCCAGCAATAACAGGGCGGAGCCACCCTAAGAGCCACCGCGCAGGCGGAGAACAAGGTGGAGGGTGGACTCTTTCTGAATATTGTAATCAGCCAAAGTTCTACCATCCTCCAATTGTTTTCCGGCAAAGATCAGCCTTTGTTGGTCTGGAGGAATCCCCTCTTTGTCTTGAATCTTCGCCTTCACGTTGTCGATCGTGTCCGAGCTCTCAACCTCCAATGTGATTGTCTTCCCTGTTAACGTCTTCACGAAGATCTGCATTCCACCGCGCAGTCGTAGCACTAAGTGCAACGTCGACTCCTTTTGGATGTTGTAATCTGCTAGAGTCCTACCATCTTCCAGTTGCTTACCAGCAAAGATCAAACGCTGCTGGTCTGGTGGAATGCCCTCCTTGTCTTGAATCTTCGCCTTCACGTTGTCGATCGTATCCGAGCTTTCGACCTCCAATGTGATCGTCTTCCCCGTTAATGTCTTCACGAAAATCTGCATTCCACCGCGCAATCGGAGCACCAAATGCAACGTCGACTCCTTTTGAATGTTGTAATCAGCAAGAGTTCGACCATCTTCGAGCTGCTTACCAGCAAAGATCAACCGCTGTTGGTCTGGTGGAATGCCCTCCTTGTCTTGGATCTTAGCTTTCACATTGTCGATGGTATCTGAACTTTCTACCTCCAATGTAATTGTTTTTCCAGTCAAAGTTTTAACAAAAATTTGCATACCCCCACGAAGTCGAAGAACCAAATGCAGAGTAGATTCCTTCTGAATATTGTAATCGGCAAGAGTTCGACCATCTTCGAGCTGCTTACCAGCGAAAATTAGTCTCTGTTGATCAGGCGGGATACCCTCCTTATCTTGGATTTTAGCCTTGACATTGTCAATTGTGTCAGAACTTTCCACCTCAAGGGTGATGGTTTTGCCAGTAAGGGTCTTCACAAATATTTGCATCCCACCGCGAAGTCGAAGCACCAAATGGAGTGTAGATTCCTTTTGGATATTGTAATCGGCCAGCGTTCGGCCATCCTCAAGTTGCTTACCAGCAAAGATAAGCCTTTGTTGGTCGGGTGGAATTCCCTCTTTATCTTGAATCTTAGCCTTAACATTGTCAATTGTATCTGAGCTTTCCACCTCGAGGGTGATTGTTTTGCCGGTTAGAGTTTTTACAAAGATTTGCATCTGTTAACACAGCAATCAAAGTTCTATTGAAAATCATTGGAAAATATATGGATTGAATCAGGTGACATGATAAACAGCTCAAGAACCAAATCCATCATAATCGAGAACAGGACCAAGCTAGAAATCTTCAAATTAGAAGGAAATTTCAAAATATTAACTTCTCAATTCAATTTTTTTATCCAATCAAATCATAAATAGCTCAAGAACCAAATCCATAAGCGAACAATCTACTAAAAACGATGAATTAGAAGAACCAAGTACAGGACCAAGCTAGAAATCTTCAACTTAGAAGGAAATTTCAAAATATTAAGTTCTCGATTCAATTTTTTTTATCCAATCAGATCATAAGTAGCTCAAGAACCAAACCATAAGCGAAAAGACCACTAAAAACGATGAATTAGAAGAACTCGAGCACAGGACCAAGCCAGAAATTTCAAAATCCTAACTTCTCAATTCAATTTTTTTAACCAATCAGCCCTTTTTATCACTTCTTGGATCCTTCCTATTAGTTTAGAACCTCTAATCGATCCGAATATATAAAAGCCAAGATCAAAAATCAAGTTCCTATTTGCGGAAACGAAACTGTAGATCGAGAGAATTCTCTGCAGGATCTAACGACGAACATGAAAACAGTAGAATTAAGAAAACACAGCAACGTAAGCCGTGTATCGAAAACGAATACAAATTCAACCGCTTCTTGGAGAAAGATAGATAATCAGATGTTCTGAAATCGGAGAAACTCGAAGAAATCCAAAATCAATCCGCAAAAACACTCCTAAAAACGAATTCAAGAGCAACAGAAAAGCAACAACTCCCAGATCGACACAATAAAGACGGAACATCAAAGAATTGAACAAACACCAACTCCGAACATCCTTGAAAAAACGAAAAGTCAGGAATCATACCTTGAGATGAAGAAAGAGCGCAACGAGATGGGAAAAAAGAGCTTTGAAAGAAAAACTGGAAGACGAAGGATTAGGGACGACAAAGAGGTGAATTTATAGGGTTCAATTGCCAATTTTGAGGGATGGGATTTGGAGGAATAAACGAATTCAATGGCGGTTCTTGGCTTGCAAGCCACCATTTGGATAACTTCCTCCGGTTTATGGGAGATTCCAGAAACCTTTTATATATATATATATATATATATATATATATTTATTTATTTATTTTTATTTTTTTTAATTATAAGAATAAAAATTAAAATTCATTTGAAAAAAATGAATAAAATCAACATTATTTATATAAATGGATACAAAAATTAATGTGAAACAATGATTATATAAATAATTTATATAATACTTTTAATGGTGGCAATGATTTTAAATAATATTATAATTATTAATAATTTATGTCACAAAATATATTATTTTAAATATTTATTAAGAATATGGTATTAGTATAGATAATAATTTTTAATTATTTTAAATATTTATTAGTTATTAAATATTTCAGTTCATTTATATATTTTACATTTACTTAGATGTTAATTTAAAATAAATTCATATTAAAAAATTAAATTTAAATTTATAACTTAATCAAATATTTACTAAATATTTATAAATTCATACTAAATATTAGTTATTGGGTTCAGATACAAAAGTCTAAAAATGACGATATCTTGATGAATTTGAGTTGTTACAAATGATATTAGAGTCAAACACTAATCGATGTGCCAGCGAGAAGGCTGAGCTCCAAAGGGGTGGACATAAGACAATGTACGAATAAGGACGTTAAGACCTGAATGGGTAGATTGTGAAATCTCACATCAGTAGAAGAAGAACGAAATATTGTTTATAATAGTAATTGACACGCTCCAAATAGTATCACGCATTTCGCGAGAGAAGCAGTTAGAAACTATTCTTTGCTCTCACACGGTTTTCATCCACTTAGCATATTGGAACCGCCATTACCGTCGGCGTCGGCCACACTCCTCACTCCCGGTATCAGCTTCCGTCTTCGATCGCCGGAACTGTAAGTTTCCGGACTCAACTCAAATACGTTTTAATATATTCCTTCGTCAGGATCGAATCAATTTGCTGTAAAGATGTAATGAAATCCCAATTTGATATCGATCTATAAACACTTTGGAAGGCCCAAAGCTTTGATCTCGAGCTACGAAGGCGATTTAGGTCATTCAGCCCACAATCAACAAAACTAACTCTAAGTTTCTTCACTTATGTAGCGGCAACCAGCAAAGCGTCTACCTAAACGTTCCTTTGAATTCATATCAATCATGCCTACCGCTGGTCCTCGATCTGGTGATGCAATCTTCGCTAGCGTTGAGCGAGTGGTAAGCTTCTAAACTTCCATTCTCTCTCTCTCTTAATTGTTCCTGTTGTTTGGGTTCTGAGGAATTTTAAACAAATGCGAGGGAAGTGGTGAGGAATTTGATCAGGTGATCCGAAGTGGTAAGTCTGTACATGATCAAGATGTGTGTGTAATGGTCATCGATGAGAAAACACATTTTTAGGTCTTCGATTTCGTTTCTGTTTTTGAGTCATCTTCCATTGATAAGAAGCTAAAGTTGAATTGATGCAGAATGCGGAGCTGTTTACCTTGACTTATGGAGCAACCGTCCGTCAATTGCTTACAGATCTGGAGGAGGTTGAGGAGGTTAACAAACAGCTCGATCAGATGTAATCTTTATTCACTTCACGTGCTTTATTATTCAGTCTCTTTTTTCATAACTTGGAATTCTGCTTTGTCCACTGATGACTTGTTTTTTTTGTCTGAATTAGCTGTTTCGTTGTGTCTTTGCTTTGTTATTTCTTTGGTTGTTCATTGGCTCTCATCAATGTATGACCTCGGAAGGCAAAGGAAATTAAAGGAAGTGCATACAAAAAAAAATCTTACCTCTTGTAACATCCCAAGCCCACCGCTAGCAGATAATTGTCCTCTTTGAGTTTTTCCTTTCGGGCTTCCTCTCAAGGTTTTTAAAACACGTATGCTAGGGGAGATTTCCACACCCTTATAAGAATGTTTCGTTCTCCTCTCCAACCGATGTGGGATCTCACAATCCACCCCTTTTGGGGCAAGCATCTTTGCAGGCATTTGTTTCCTTCTCCAATCGATGTGGGTCCTCCAATCCACCCTCTTCGAAGCCCAATGTCCTTGTTAGCACTCCGCCTCGTGTCCACCCCCTTTGAGGCTCAGCCTCCTCGTTGGCACATCGCCTCGTGTCTAGTTCTAATACCATTTGTAATAGTGAAGCCCATCGCTAGCAAATCATGTTCTCTTTAGGCTTTCCCTTTCGGGTTTCCCTCAAGATTTCAAAACACGTCTGCTAGGGAGAGGTTTTCACACACCCATACAAAGAATGTTTTGTTCTTCTCCCCAACCGATGTGGGATCTCACACCTCTGTAGTATACCGAGTATTTAAACTTGAATGAATTTAATAACATTATGAAAATTCCTACCATAGCAGTTCTGCAGAAGCTTACTTCTTTTCATTGTTATGAAATTTGCTTGAATTTTGGTTTGAGATTTTGAAATAAGGTGCATGAGAACCACCAATGATTGGCTTAGATGTGTTGGGGCATGTGAAAAAATTAAGGAACTTTGGGAGAATAGGTGCAAACTTTATAGTGGCCACTTACGGAGAATAAAATTACACGAGTTTCTTGATAACCAAATATTGTAGTGTCAAAAGGTTGTCCGGTGAACAAAAAAATTGTGCATGAGAATTATATTCTTCTATTCGATCGGGTGTTTTTTAATTTTTGTATCTCTTTTCGTATTTCGATCTTTCATCTTCTGCAAGAAAGTTGGTTTTTCATGAAAAAAGAAATAGTGTGCATGCAAATGGTGGGTAAACACTAAGCATATTATCTTTTACGGTTCTTCCTAAGTTCATTTTGATGAAATATTAAAAATTCTTTTGTGCTTAAACTTAATGTCCTTGTGATAACACACGCATTAGATTCAGTGATCTTACTGTTTTGTCAATTGTTTTTCAGGGGTTACAATATTGGAATCAGGCTGATTGATGAGTTTCTAGCAAAATCTAATATCTCTAGATGTGTGGACTTCAAAGAGACAGCTGACGTGATTGCAAAGGTAGGTTGTAGTTTAATACATGTGCCAAAGTATTTTATTCTCTCTGAAAGCCATCGTGAGGTTGTTGAACTAGCTTTTGAGATCCCAGATTTTGAGATCTCACGTCGGTTGGAGAGGGGAAAATATTCCTTATAAGGGTATGGAAACCTCTCCCTAGTAGACGCGTTTTAAAACCGTGAGACTGACGGTGATACATAACGGGCCACAACGGATAATCTTTGCTAACAGTGAGCTTGGGCTGTTATAAATGGTATTAAAACCAGTCACCGGATGGTGCGAGACACTGGTTGGAGTAGGGCTAGACCCTCTCCCTAGAAGACGCGTTTTAAAATCGTGAGGTTAACGCTATTACGTAACGGGCTAAAGCGGACAATATCGGCTAGCGGTGGGTCTGGGCTGTTACACCTTGTCATCTCCCAATCGTGACTTGATTGTCCCATATTCATATTGGTATCTAAACCCTATTCGGTTCAGGAAGTCTCTAGCGTGGTCTCATTAGGTTGGTCCTATCGAAGCCATTTCGTTTTCCTTGTCCATATGAACGCTGCTACTTTTGGCATGACCTGCAATTGAGGTGTAGGTTTCGAGTACAGTGTTAAAAACTCTGATGCAACAGGCTTTTTGCAGTTAGCTAGAGTGGGTCTGTTCATGTCCATTTGAATTTTTTATACCATTGGATCTCAGGACATGGCTTAATTATGAAACGGGATTTCTCTTATATGCATGGTTTTGATAAGAATGTTAGACGCTTGGTGCATTTAACCTATGAGTGTGGTCCTTATTTTTTAACAGCAGTCAAAAATAGTTTTTGTTTGGGCTCTGTCAAGGGGAGGGTAGATATGTTAGGTAGTCATAGTGCTCTTTAGTGAGCATTTTTGTGTTTATCTGTGTGAGATTCCATATTGGTTGGAGAGGGAACAAAATATTCCTTACAAGAGTATGGAAACTTCTTCTTAACAGTCGCATTTTAAAACCGTGAGGCTGACAGCAATACGTAATAAGCAAAACGGACAATATTTGCTAGTTGTGTGCTTGGACTGTTACAAATGGTATCAGAGCCAATCACCGGATGGTGCGAGGCATTGGTCAGAGTAGTGCTAGACCTTCTCCATAGTAGACACGTTTTAAAATTGTCAAAACGGACAATATCGGGCTTGGACTATTACAATGGTATCAGAGCCAGTCACCGGGCAATGTGCCAGCGAGAACGTTGGGCCTCCCAAGGGGGTGGATTGTGAGATCCCACATCGGTTGGAGAGGGGAACGAAACATTCCTTACAAGGGTGTGAAAATCTCTCCCTAATAGACGCGTTTTAAAATCGTGAGGTTGACAGTGATACGTAACGGGCAAAAACAGTCAATATCTGCTGGCAGCTGTTGACCCATTCTAAATGTTAGTTTAAAGCCTTTTGAAGTGCGGGGATATTAACTTATTTTCTCGAAAACGTACGTTAGACCATCTATCTAAGATATTACAAACCTACCGGTTTATTTAGAATGTTTTTTTTTTTTTCCTTCCTTTTGTAATAGATCGGTTTAAAAATGTTTTTGGGAGTGAATGCAACGGTAACCAACTGGGATGCTGAAGGCACATGCTGCAGCATTGTTCTTGAGGACAATCCATTAGTGGACTTTGTTGAGCTTCCTGATACTTGCCAGGGTCTACATTACTGCAACATCTTAAGTGGAGTCATTAGAGGAGCCCTTGAGATGGTGAGTTCTCTTCTTCTTTAATCTTAGCTTACTTATTATTCTTTTGAGAAGCACAAATATTGATATAAAACACGGTCATGCGGATACATTATATTTTAAAATCTAGGACATGATGACGACACATGAATGCATTTATTAAAATATATATCATTTTTAGGCGTTTTACATTGTCTTTTATACGTGTCTAGCAAATGCCGGGTGTGTATTAACGTTGTAGAACTGGTATCTAACACATTTATTAGACTAACAAGTGTCTAATACGTTTTCAACAAGTGTCAAAAGTGTTATGGTGTTAGACGTGTGTCTGGATAAAGACACGCTAACACGGCTAAAATGTTATTTGGGATTCTATTCTTTTTCACAATTTGTTTCCTTCATTTCTTCTTTATGAAAAATTAAGATAATTTTTTTTTGTTTTTTTTTTTTTTTTGTTTTATGTTATAGTAGTCACTTTTTTAAGTTCGATGATGAAATAGAACTGAAAGTATAAGAACTAAACTTGTCATTTAATTTCATGGATGAAAGCATGAATTTTTGTCATTTTTTATGATTGTGGTGTGGTGTTGGGGTTAGGTGTCAATGAAAATCGAAGTAACATGGCTACGTGACATGCTGAGAGGAGATGACAGCTTCGAATTACAAGTAAAATTGTTGAAGCAAATCCCCGAAGAGTACCCTTACAAAGACGATGAATGAAACATCTCCCTATCTCTTGTGCGAACCATTTAGATGCGTTTGCGCTGGTGCAAACACGCGACTTGTGTAAGAAAAAAAAATGTTCTTATTTATTTTTTTTTTTTCACGGCGAAATTTGGTTCTTTCTAAACTAGTTTGGAAGCAATCGTCTTACCAAGCTGTCTTACTAAGCTGGAGAACGGTAGGAGTAGAGGGAAGTTCATTTCTTTACTAGTTAATTCAATATTGTTTATTGTTCCTTTTCATATAGATATTAATGTTGTTATCTTGACCATGTTTTTTTGTTGGGTTAGTTCGAACAAACCAATGTTCTTATTGAAATGAAGTTATCGTTGTCAGTTATTTTGTTCATTTGGAATTTTGATTAGAAATATATACTAATTATTTTTAATAGATTAGTTAATTTAAAGAAAAAAAAACTTCAATTTTTTTAAAAAAAATTATTTGACCGAAAATAAAAATTACTTTTTTTAATAGTTTATGAATGAATGATATTATTACATCATCAACCAGAATAAGTATGACGTCATTAACTTTTCAATTTGTTGTTTTTTGACCACTTCCTTCTCACTTATTAAATAGATGCCCCACCACTAAAAAAATATTAAATACAAGAAATATTACAAATGTTTATTTACAATTTGATGCATAAAATTAAAATATTTCCTAAAAAAACCAAAGACAATAGTGATTTAAAAAATTACTTCAAACACAAATGTATCTTTTAAATGAAAACTGAGACCAGAAATAGTATCGTGTGATAAATGTACGAAACAAGAATTAAAATTCAAATATTACTACGACTTTTCATGTTATTGTTACATCTAAGAGTTGATTGTAACTAGAGATGTGCACGGGGTAGACCAATGATGGATAAGCTTCCTCTTCCATCAAAACACGATCCTACGTGGTTGGTGTCAGGAGAATGCAATCTACATTATCATCACCATTTAGTTAATGAGGAATAGTCTATCCTCGCTTTCTCTTCAACCAAAACACGATCCTATACAATTGGTGGCTCGAGAATGCAATCTTCATCCTCGTCATCATTTAGTTAACGAGGAATAATCTATCTCTGCTTCCTCTTCAATCAAAATACAATCCTACACAATTGATGGCTGGAGAATCCAATCTCAGTCCTCATCCCCATTTAGTTAATGAGGAATAATCTATCCCCACTTCCTCTTCAACCCAAACACGATCCTACACGGTTCGTGGCTGGTGGGTCCAGTGTCACGGTCCTACCTTCTTGACCGTGCGGCGTCGTGATCTATACACGCTCACGACTAGCCTTAAGGGGAATTAAGCCTCATATGTATTTTTCACCTCAGCTTTGTGGCTTCGTCGGTCCTTAGGCGAGGTTTGTCTTCGCCAATCGAACATCGCTTGTGCAGAATCCAAGCTTGTTCAACCACATACGTCGCCTGTGCGTGTATGTTCAATCATCTGCGACACATCCGACTTGCCTCTACGCTAGACCAACTCATTCGGCTCGACCTTGCCTCTACTCGGGCCAAGGTTTCTCAATATAACGTCGCATCTCATCTTGTCATCTTGATCCCCATCGATAGGGTCCATATGTCTTGGCGCCATCCCGAGTCTCGGGATGTTGTCGGCCATCATAACTCATTCGGTCATGCCATCGAGAATGGGCCCGCGTGTCGTTCATCTCATCGGGACTTCCCGAACATCCATCCATCTGGGTTCTATCGAGGCATAGGCCCTCCCGTGCCCATGCCGAGTCATTTACGGATACCGTCCCGGATAGCGGGTGTATGTAGCAACCTCCAACACGCGGGCTAGGGCGCAATACCGGCACACCCGTGTCGTCCGGTACTGTCCTTCAAAAACCCATTTCAAAGGAAGTCGCCCGAGATACTCGTCTCGACACGCTCGCCCACACTGTGACACACGTATGTGCCACAGGGTAGCTCACTTAGACCACAGGGCCCAGGGGTGGTGGAGAGCTAATACCATGGTACCCCTATAGTACATTTTGAGTCATTTTCATTCTACCAGGTGTAGACATGATTTTGGCGAGCATTCATATTTCATATGGACGGACTTAACTCCCGAACCGCATGCCAAATTCCTTCCGAAACCCTGACTTTTGAGATTAAGGCCTAGGGCCCTACCTGGCCCTTCAACAAGCCTATCTTGTCGTTCATGTCTATGCTGATGTCTCTGTTATGCTTATGTCTCAATATATATCTTTAATACCCACTTTGCTTGGTGGTGTGTTAGATGATGCATCGTCCTCCTCGATCGCATCATGACATTCTTCTATGTTGGCCCGCATATGGCCGGATGGGGCGTCTCTTTACTTGTCATGGTGTGAGGGTCACAACCTACTCTCTTCATACTATGGTTGTGACATCGAGCACGTTAACTATACATAATTTATTTATTTAAATTGGTAAGTTTTTGTACTCCTCCACTGAGTTTTGTCTTCTTGTGGTCGGTCCCATCCCGTCCCACCTCGCTTTTGCTACCCACACAACATTATTGTACTCCCCCTGTTCTCGACTTCCCATTTCTTCGTCTTCTTCTTCTTCCTCCTTCCCACCGGATCCCTTTTCTCCGTTCGCCGCCTTACATGACGGAATCCGGCGGCTGCTGCCGGTGTTGTTTCAGCTTCATCTTAACTTCCGGCTTCGCTGCTCTGTTCTTATGGCTCAGCCTTCGAACCCGCAAACCCAAATGCTCGATCGAATCTTTTTACATTCCAGCCTTAAATCAATCCCTAAATTCGCCCTTAAATTCCACCGTCTCCTTCGATCTGCGCCTCAAAAACCAGAACAAAGACAAATCAGTCTTCTACGACTCTCTCAATCTCAACCTCACTCTCGTCGGAGGGCGGCCGCTGGGCAACGTGACAGTGCCCGGATTCCACCAGGGCCGTGGCAAGAAGGCGTTCAGAAACGAGACCATCGAAGCCCGTGGAGTGGATTGGAAGGCGGTTTCCCGGAATGGGTCGGCGATTTTCCGGCTGGATTTGGCGACGGCGGTCCGGTTCAAGATCTTGTTCTGGAATACCAAGAGGGAGAATTTGAGAGTCGGAGCAGAGTTCAAAGTCAACAAGCAGGGAGCGACGGAATACCCAGGGATCACGCTTAGCTCCGGCGCCGCCGTGCCCGACGGCTCGCCGGTGACAGTTATCTGGAGTTCTTGGGTGTTTGTCTTGTGGAAACTTTTCTGAAATGACGTCATTTGACGGAATTTTTGGGCGGCGTCTTTAGTCGGAAGTGTCTCCACCGCCCAATCACGGCCGACGGTAGAAGATCAAGAAATTAATTTTTGGTTAGAAATTAATTTTAATTACATTTGATGTTTGTAATTTTAAAATATTTATTTTAGTGTCTGTAATTTTATTTGAGAAACAATTAAATAAATATTGTTAGATATTTAATTTTAAAAGAGTTATATTTTATATTTATTTATTAGGCCCAATTTTTTTTTAAAAATTATTAATATTTGAGTTCGTCATCCCAACCAAATTTCTAAAAATTTAAATTTTAATATCGAAAATTCTTTAATATAATTAAACATTTGGGAGCAATATATACAATAGGGCGTGACAGTGAATATAATTTTTAAATTTCTCCCCACTTCGATTTAAACTGAGATTCTCCGACCCTAGAAGTTGAGCTGATGGGTCGTAAAGTGGGAATGGAAAAGATTCGTAAAATGAAAATCGTTTTTTCCCAAATTTATTTTATTTTTAAAATTTATTTCCTACCATAATAACAATTCTAAAAAAAAAAAAATTAAATTAAATGGATAATTCTAAATATAACCGTTTAAATAAAATGTTATAAAATATCATAATAAAAACACGAATATTACATTATACAAAAATAATTATAATGTTTAAATTTGAATATTACACCATAGTAATAAATAATCAGTTCGAGATGGAAACGAGATGAAAATTATAATCCCGTCTTCATCTTATTTATCCGAAAATGATCTATTTCATCTCGCATTTTCTGACGGGAAACCCATTAGACTAAATGAACATTTCTCGATAAGCACGTTACTATTTATTTTTTTTTAATTTTTAATTATTATTTTATAATAGGGGTTGGAATTTCCACTTCAATATTGTTTGGTACTAAAAAAGAGCCATTTTAATTTGACGTGGGTTCATCATGTTCATAGAAAAATTGTTCTAACTGATTCAATTTCTGGGCTTACAATTACAACAAGCTTAAACCCATAAATCCCCACAAGAATTTCAACGATTCAGCGCGGAGGGAAGTTTCCGGCCTGCGATTTTGTCAAAGAATAGTACTCTCCACGGCGCCCCATTGAAATCAGCTCATTGTGCGATCCTTGTTCCACAACTTTCCCGTTCTTGATCACGGCGATGGTGTTCGCTTTCTGAATCGTCGATAAGCGGTGGGCGACGATTATGCAGGTTCTGTTTATCATCATCTTCTCTAGGGCTTCCTGCACCAAATTCTCTGATACGCTGTCGAGCGCGCTTGTTGCCTCATCTAGCAGCAGGATTGATGGGTTCTTCAGGATCGCTCTTGCCAGTGCGATTCTTTGCTTTTGCCCGCCTGATAGCTGCGCTCCTCTCTCGCCACAGTATGTATTATACTCATCTTTCATTCCACTGTTAGATTAGAAATATTGAAAAGTTTAGTGTTGTTTATTGAAATCTCTTGTTTTGGTGGGTAACTCTTTGATTGACGGTTTTGTTAGGAATCATGACTCTCCACAATGGTATGGTTGGATTTTCTAAAAGGTCTCGTATCAATGGAGATACTATTCCTCACTTATGAACCCATGATCATTCCCTAAATTAGCCAATGTGTGCAACGGCCTAGACTCACTGCTAGCATATATTGTCCTCTTTGGGTTTTTCTTTCGGGCTTTTCCTCAAGGCTTTAAAATGTGTCTGCTAGGGGAAGGTTTTCACACCCTTATAAAGGGTGTTTTGTTCTCCTCCCCAATCAATGTGGGATTGTGAGAATCCCTCCCAATAATCCTCTTGTCGAACAAAGTACACTATAGAGCCTCCTCCGAGGCCTACGGAGCCCTCGAATAACCTCCGCTTAATCGAGGCTCAACTCCTTTCTCTGAAGTCTTCGAACAAAGTACACCCTTTGTTCGACACTAAAGTAACTTTTGACTACTTTTTCGAGCCTCACAACTTCTTTGTTTGACACTTAAGGACTATGTTGACATGGCTAAGTTTAGGGCATGACTCTGATACCATGTCAGGAATCACGACTCTTCACAATGGTATGATATTGTCCACTTTGAGCATAAGCTCTCATGGTTTTGCTTTGGGCTTCTCCAAAAGGTCTCATACCAATGGAGATAGTATTCCTCACTTATAAACTCATGATCATTCCCTAAATTAGCCAACGTGGGACTCCCTTATATCCGAAATGAATTTGAACTTTATTTTAACGAGGAAAGGGAAGGAAGAGAGCTTAGGAAGAATATAGTTCTGTTTACCTTATGAACTCATGAGCATTGGCAAGAACAGCTGCTTGTCTGATCTCTGATTCCCCTGCTTCCTCTTTTCCATAGGCAATGTTTTCTCTGATAGTTCCAGCAAAAAGAGTTGGCTCTTGACTGACTAATGCTATTTGTGACCTTAACCATCTCAAATTGTAGTTCTTAATGTCCTGTTCGTCAATGTGTATAGACCCACTTGAGGGGTCATAAAACCTTTCTATAAGTCCAATAATAGTAGATTTTCCTGAGCCACTTTGTCCCACCAGGGCAACTGTTCTTCCTGCATCAATTTTAAGGCTCAGTCCCCTTAAAACTATCTGTTCTGGTCTTGTTGGATATGAGAATGAAACACTCCTGAGCTCCACTTTACCCTTTAACCGTCTTTTGAGATCCCGTCTTGATTTGTGATCGGGATCGATTTCAGTCTTCCTGTCTAGGATTGCGAACACTGATCCAACAGCATTGCTTCCTCTAGATATATCGGAAGTCATACTTCCAGCGTCGGCTATGATATATGCGGTGAATAGCAATATCAAGAATGCTTGGAAGATGTGCTCTGAGGATATCATGTTTTGTGTCAATAGCCTCCCACCATACCAGTAGGCCAAAGCTGTTGCAGCTGTGTTAAAGAACTGGGAACTGAATAGGCCAAGGCCAGATATCCAAGACTGTCTGGCACTTTCTTCCTTAGGAGCTTTAAGGGTGGCAGCAAAGAGCCCGAGTATCTTTTTCTGAGACGAGAATGCAACGATAGTTTTATGGTTCGTTACAGCTTCACTTGCAAGTTGGCTGCCTTCTCTTTGTGCTTTTCGGGATTTTTCAGCCATGCTCTTCATCAATACACTCCTTGCATAGAAGCTACCAATGACTAGTGGCTGTACTGCAATCATCACCAGAGTTAATCTCCATGAGAGCACAAGTCCCACAGTGTAAGCAAAGGCTGCACTAAAAATTGCTTGGACCAGTAATGACATTCTGTCTCCAACAAGGGAACGGACCATGTTGGCTTCAGTTGATAACCTTGCACAAATGGCTGCACTTGTGTTCTCATCTTGATCGAACCATCCAATTTCAAATGTCATAAGCTTTTCGAGTATTTTCTCACGCACCCGCTTCGTTAGTCTTTCTCCCATGATTGAAAAGTTGTAATGTTGCAGGATATTTGTTAAGAAGTTGAAAATGCCAATGCTTAAGAAGATAAGTGACAAGTTTCTGGCTTTAGACTTAATGTTGGGCTCATCAGCACGAAAATAAACTGATATGAGTGCTCCTACGCAATACGCGTTAATGGGTTGCACCGCTCCTGAGCCTAAAGCACCTAAACATCCAAGCAGTGCTTGTCCCCATTCCGGTGCATTCATTTTCAGTAAACGCCACTGGGAAGGAGAAGGATAAGCCGGATGTTTTTTATCTTCTTCAAAGCTTTCATCATCGGGATCAAACTGGACGGAGTAAGAGTAGGGTGTTCCCATGGAGACGGACAATGCTGAGCTGAAGGGATATAATACTGGAGTACTATATCCACTGGATCTCACACTGATTGGGCTTGTGGGAGTACTCATCCGATGGCGATATCTTCTATCCATTTCAATATTGGAATCGTAGAAAGTTTCATTCTGCACTGCCATCTGCTGCAACTGCACCATCCTTAGATACTCCCCACCATGTCCATTGTTCAACAGCATCAGCTCATCGTGTGAACCCGATTCAATTACTTGCCCAGCTTTAAGAACTACAATTTGATGTGCCGTTTGTATTGTTGAAAGACGATGTGCAACGGTGATCGACGTCCTTCCTTTTGATGCCTTATCAATTGCTTCCTGTACCATTCGTTCAGATTGTGCATCCAGTGCACTGGTTGCTTCATCAAGTAACAGTATTTTTGGGTCCCGAAGAAGAGCTCTTGCTATCGCAATTCGTTGCTTTTGACCTCCAGACATTTGGAAACCAAACTGACCGACCTGAAAAGAAGTCGACATACCAAAGGTTTTTTAAAGCAGACTAAGCTACATTCCATTATTTTTTAGTTTCAAATTGTTGTATTTGTTTCAAACTACCCAAGAGGCTGATCTATTTCATACACTTCTTTGTTTTGCAGTTGATAACTAGTTTTCGAGCCGTGAAGTCTTAGACAGCAGCCTAATTCTGTAAGTAAATATGTGACAAAAACTTACTTGAGTATCGTAACCTTCTGGTAGCTTAACGATGAAGTCGTGTGCATTTGCATCTTTAGCTGCATTTATCACTTGTTCCATTGAAGCTCCATCTTTTCCAAATATTATGTTCTCTTTTATTGAAGTTGCAAATAGAACAGGTTCCTGATTCACCAGACCCATTTGAGATCTTAGCCATTTTAGCTGAAATCTTTTTATTTTATGTCCATCTAAGAATATTTCTCCATCAGTAGGATCATAAAATCTTTCAAGCAGTGAGATAACCGTGGACTTCCCAGATCCGCTTCCTCCTATGAGTCCTACTCTCTTCCCTGCTGGAACCTTTAGATTGAATCCTCGTAATACAGGCGTATCTGGCCTTGACGGATAACTAAAATATACGTTTTGAAATTCGATTTCTCCTTTCACGTGAGATAGAGCTTTCTCCTTTTTGTCTTCTCTGTCTGTCTCAGCAACACGATCGATCATTTCAAGGATACGAGCAGTTGCAGATGTTGCTTCTGTGATCGAGGTTAGATGAGGCAATGCACTCAGTATACTCCTGAAAATGTCGAATTTACAGAAGAAACAATGAATGGAATTATGCAAACTAACTACAGCAATGAATGAACTGGATATAGATGATGAAGAAAACTCACAGCCCTCCCATTAGAACGTTGAAACCAGCTATAAAAACATTGCCTCCTTTTTCTCCTTTCTCGGTGACCAAATAAGTGCCAATCCAAGCTTGAAAGCCCCAACCAGCATAAATGATTCCCATACTTCCAAGCATCAATCCCTTCACCAAACCGGACTTAATCCCAAATTCCATACTTTTTTGGAGTGCTTGGCTGAATTTTTCCAGTGTTTGCCTTTCTCCTACGTATGAATATACAGTTCTTACTGAAGATACTGCTTGCTCTGCAATCCCACCAGCCACACCATAAGATTCAATCATTTTCATTATCAGGTCCATCATAATCTTGCCGAACACAAGCCCTGGACCAATGAACATGGCCGAGAGCGGGATGACTGCAAAGGTGAATTTCCACGATACTATAAAGGCAAATACGTGGCAGAAGAAGAATGTTGACATGTAAGTAAGGCAGTCAGGTATCTGCATAGAAAGAAAGAATGAGATATTCCTGCATGATGGTAGATGAAATTATTGATATCTCTTGGGCTATCCGTGTTTTTCATATTTATTGGATGATCCTTACATATTAGAAAATCTTGTCTACATATATAGTTTAAACCTTGCTGATAAATATCTCTAACATAGTTTCTGGTAATTAGTAGTTATGTAGATAGCCAAATAGATTCATTGATAGTTTCTCTGAGACCGAACCTTTTCACATAAGGCGACTTGGATTGAACTGGCGTCGGAGGAAATGAGGGAGACAACCTCGTGAGTCGTCGAACCGGTTTGGGTATCAAAGAAACTAACTTCTTGTTTAAGCACAGATTTCAAATATTCCATTCTCATCCTAGATGTCTGTCTCTCTGCTGTTCTTGCCCAACACAATCCCTCTGAAAAGTTAAAATTGTGAAGCTTAGTGAGAAAAACATAAACTATTACCCTCTTACCCCATGAATATATTTCCAGCAACTAGGCTCACCCACAAAGGCTGAAAGTCCGACGCCAACTGCAGCGTAAAGTAGACGCAGTGCAAACTGAAACATATTAGAATAGCAAGTTAACAAATTGCTGTACAAACTATATCACTAACAGCATTTAGCCTGTAGGCTGGGTAATAAATGACAAAAGTTCATAATTAAATGCAGTTTCTAGTATTTTTCCTCTGGCCAGGAAGGCATCTCACTATTGTAGAAACTGTTTTCTTTCTCTGCCTCCTTTGGTTGCCTTATGATCAAACAATATATGATCGAGAGCTGTAAGCTATTTGTTTTGTGGGCTGAACATTATGTTTTATGCTATGGTATTTGGTCTTAGTTGGACATATTCTTTGTTTCAGTCTCTCGTTAGTTCTTTTGTAACAGCCTAGGCCCACCGCTAGCAGATATTGTTCTCTTTGGGCTTTCCTTCAAGGTTTTTAAAACGTGGCTGCTAGGGAGAGGTTTCCACACCCTTATAAAAAATGTTTCGTTTTCCTTCCCAACCGATGTGGGATCTCACAATCCACCCCTATTCAGGAGCCTAGCATCCTCGCTGGCACTCGTTTCCTTCTCCAATCAATATGGGAACCCCCAATCCACCCCTCTTCGGGGCTAGTGTCCTTGCTGGCACACCTCCTCGTGTCCACCCCCTTTGGGGCTCAGCCTCCTCGCTGGCACATTGCCCGGTGTCTGGCTCTTATACCATTTCTAACAGCTCAAGCCCACCGCTAGCATATATTGTCCTATTTGGGCTTTTCCTTTCGGACTTCCCCTCTAGATTTTTAAAACGTGTCTGCTAAGGAGAGGTTTCTATACCCTTATAAAGAATGCTTCGTTCTCCTCCCCGACCAATGTGGGATCTCACAATCCACCTTCCTTCGGGGTCCAACGTCTTTGTTGGCCCTCGTTCCCCTCTCCAATTGACGTGGGATCTCACAATCCACCCACTTTCGGAGACCAGCGTCCTCGCTGGCACTCGTTCCTCTCTCCAATCAATGTGAAATCTCACAATTCTTCTCTCTTGCCTTTTCTTTTTGAAAATGTGTAGTTAGTTCACTTTACCTTCTGTCCTTTCTATCTAGCCACTATTATTGGTTTCAAGTATTTGTTAATTTCCTCTCAATCAAATCAACGACAGAGTTTTCCATAAGAAAAGGCAACATAACAAAGAGGAGCAAGCCTTACCTTGTCAACCATATCGTTTGTCAAGCCACTGTTCTTGTCTCCATAAGCATTGATTACATCCTTAAGAAGGAACATCGTGAGAGGGATCTGTGATCCATCTCCTATGCTGCCCAAAGTCCCAAAAAACATCAGAAACTTGTCGAAGCCATCAGCATACCGAAACATGCTTTTGCCTGCCATTTTTTCAGCTCTGTGGTTTAGAAGAGTGACAGAGAGAAAGAGAGGAGCAGCATTCTCTGAAATGGCCAATGCCAGGTGAGATAAGAATGATTCTACTTTATATTTGAGCCTTGCCGGCGCCATAGTGATTCCTTAATTGTCAATATCTTGGCATTACTATTCGTTTGTCTGGAAGCAATTTCAAGCCTTTGGGTAGACTGATTCTCCTTTCTGGTTATTGAAAAACACAAGTGACTCAGAAATGCATTAACAAAACTTCAAAAATGAAGATGATTGATTTGAGATTCTTGAATGATATGATAGGTTGAGTTTTTTGTTTCTTCTTCTGCCTTTTGGACTGCTTTGTATGACTATTATGGTTATGTTTTGTGAGATCCCACATTGATTGGAGAGGGGAACAGATCATTCCTTTTAAGGGTGTGGAAACCTCTCCCTAGTGGACGTGTTTTAAAACCTTGAGGGGAAACCCAGAAGGGAAAACTCAAAGAGGGCAATATCTACTTGCATTTTTCCCTTCTTCTGCCTTTGGACTGCTTTGTATGGCCATGGTTATGTTTTGTGAGATCCCACGTCGGTTGGAGAGGGAAGCGGAACATTCCTTATAAGAGTGTGAAAACCTCTCCCTAGTGGACGTGTTTTAAAGTCTTGAGGGGAAACCCGGAAGGGAAAACTCAAAGAGGACAATATCTGCTAGCGTTTTTCCTTCTTCTGCATTTGGACTGCTTTGTATAGCCATGGTTATGTTTTGTGAGATCCCACATCGGTTGGAGAGGGAAGCATAGCATTCCTTATAAGGGTGTGAAAACCTCTCCCTAGTGGACGCGTTTTAAAACCTTGAGGGGAATCCCGGATGGGAGAGTCCCAGGACCATATCTGTTAGCCAGCCCATGTTTATGTCTGGTTTTTTTCTAATTGTTTACTTCTCCAAAACTAAGCATTTTCTGCCTGCAATCTTTGCTCCCTTCCTAATGCATAAGGCCAAAAAGACTGCACTTAGGAGACTATGAAGCAACAATGCTTTGTTGTCTTGGGGCTAAAGGTTAACCCGTCATCCTCGTTAAAAGACTTAAAAACTCATAGAAAATAAGAACAAAACCAGATAGCAACCGCTGTGAGAAGTCTGAGAAGTCTAAGTCCACCGTTTGCAAATATTGTTCTCTTTAGGCTTTTTCTTTCGGGCTTCCCCTCAAGGTTTCTAAAACACGTCTCCTAGGAAAAGGTTTCCACACCTTTATAAAAGATGCTTTGGACGCGTTCTAAAAACCTTAAGAGAAATCCCGAAAGGGAAAGTGTAAAAAGAATAATATCTGCTAGCGGTGTGCGTGGACCGTTACAAAAAAAAAATAGTATTGTGTTCCATTTTCATTGTTTTTCTCTATGACATTTGTTGATGGATTGGACCAAGTGAGTTGGATCTCCTTCGTCATCTTACATTGTTTTTGCATTAAAATATGCCTCTCTCTCTCTCCCTCTCCCTCTCCCTCTCCCTCTCCCACACACACACAGCAGAAAGTGCAGAATTGGTCAATTTTGACTCATCTTCTTGTCCTAATTTTCTAATGATAGGTATCCTCTTAATTACTCTTATCAATCATGGTTGCAGAGGCAGGCTTCATTCTTCATTCGAAACTAGGAGGTTCTGCCTTGTTATCGAAAAGAGAGTTGAGTAAAGCAAACTCCCTCTTTAGATGAGCATGGGGATTAGTCAAGTAGAATCGGGTTGTACTCTTGGATGCTCAAATCAAAAAATCAGTGGGGCCATGCCAGTATGACTGAATATGCATTAGAAATGTCAATCCCTCCACAACGACACCAAAAAAATTGGGCCGAACTTTTACCCGCCTGCTTCCATAGAACAATATCATGACAACATAGACCTAAGTGGTCATATTGGATTCTTGGGAACGAGAATGTCGTGTCGTCCAACGAAGTTTGCCCAAAAAAATGCTTGTAGTTAAAAAAGGTATTATATTGGGTTGCGGGTTAAAATACCTTTGAACTTTGTCATTGTTCTAAAGATCGCTTTTCATTAAAATAAAATATGAAAATCGACGTGACAATTAATGTGTAAAAATTATATGGCATTGTTTGTATTATTTACAACTATATAGAGAATTAAGATCATTTTATCTCAAAAGGTATCATTAAGCCACTTTCTCTCTCATTGCCCCGTTTAAACAAAAAAAATTGGTCATGTTCGGGGAGAGTCCGTATGGAGCTCCTGTTCTGCGAATTAAATAAACATATCTACCGAACACTCATTTGCTTCCTTTTACGATTTGCAATTCAAGTAGAAAATATACTTTCGGCCTTCAACTTTCATACAATTAATAATTTAACTCATAAATTTTAATTGGTAATAATTTAATATTTACAATATCAAATTTATAATAAATCTTATCAAATTTTCATTACTTTGAATTTATAAACAAATTCTTAAGAAATTCATTATTTTTTTTTAAATTTATATTTTATATAAATTGTTACTAAAAAAAATTTAATTAATTGGGCGGATCACCAGCCCGAAAACCTCACTTTTGCCCGTCTAGACAAACTCTCTCCCTGTCTCTGTCTCTGCCATTTTGCGCTTATGGCGAAGTACTCTTTAGGCTCCGAACCAGTGGTGGGTTCGTTAACTCCATCGAGGAAGAGGGAATACAGGGTCACCAACCGGCTTCAAGAGGGGAAAAGGCCTCTTTATGCTGTAGTTTTCAACTTCATCGACTCTCGCTACTTCAACGTTTTTGCCACTGTTGGCGGCAATCGGGTGAGCGCTTCACATGTTTGTTTATTTCTTTGGAATATGCAGGGAAAGGATTGTACAGCATTGAATGGAAAATTTGGGAGTGACCCATGTTTTATTTTCGAAGTATTTGATGAATATCGATTACTATTGCGTTCTTGGTGTTTGAGTTCGTCGATTTTACTGTATATGTTTGGACGCTGCGCCGTACGGCTTCGGATTTGGGCTTGTTTATGTTTTTGATGTCTTGGGTTCCCAATTGTGATGCTTGAGCTGTAAAACCGGATTGGTTTAGGTTAAAATGCCTCCATTTCTAATTGTACTCTTGTAAATAAAGGAATAGCATTCTGATATTTGTTAATTGAGATTTACTGAAGGAGAAATGGTGCTTGTTACTTTACCTAAAACTCAGGTGCTATGAAATTGTCTATTGTCTCTTGAGGATTGTTGGGAGTGTTGGGAGGGAGTTGTACATTGGCTAATGAAGGGGGATGATCATGAGTTTATAAGTAAGGAATACATCTCCATTGGTACGAGGTCTTTTGGGGAAACCAAAAGCAAAGTCATGAGAGATTATGCTCGAAGTAGACAATATCATACCATTATGGACAGTCGTGGTTCCTAACATGGTATTAAAGTCATTCTCTTAACTTAGCCATGTCAATAGAATTTTCAAGTGTCGAATAAAGAAGTTGCTAGCCTCGAGAGTGTAGTCAAAAGTGACTTAAGTGTCGAACAAAGGGTGTAATTTGTTCGAGGGCTCTAGAGAAAGGAGTCGAGCCTCGTTTTAGGAGAGGTTGTTCGAGGGATACATAGGCCTCAAGGGAGACTCTATGTTGTACTTTTTTCGAGGGGAGGATTGTTGGGAGGGAGTCCCACAATGACTAATTAATGGGACGATCATGAGTTTGTAAGTAAGGAATACATCTCCATTAGTATGAAGCCTTTTGGGGAAACGAAAAGCAAAACCATGAGAGCTTATGCTCAAAGTGAACAATATCATACCATTGTGAAGAGTCTTGGTTCATGTCTCTGTGCAATGATGTGGTTGCTGAATTTCGAACTGTGGTGCTGTTTTAATGTTGCTTAATATGTTTGCAGGTTACAGTTTATCAATGTCTTGAAGGGGGTGTTATAGCTGTGTTGCAGTCTTATGTCGACGAAGATGTGAGTGACTGTGTTGTAGTTCAACCCCAGATCTATTTATATTCTCAAGTTACATTGAGTTCCCCATGTACTTTGTAGATCAGAAGGATGAGTCTTTTTACACTGTAAGCTGGGCGTTCAACGTCGATGGCTCCCCATTTGTTGTTGCTGGTGGAATCAATGGTATAATCCGTGTTATTGATGCTGGCAGTGAAAAGATATATAAGGTATCTCTTTGGATCATAATTGTCAGATTTTAATAATTTCATTTTCCAATGAAAAGTTTGAAAAATAGTTTTACTTACACTTCAAGAATGTGTATGCATATAATTGGATGGTGTTTTTATAGACTTGTTGTGTAACGGCCCAAGCCCACCGTTAGCAGATATTGTCCTGCTCGGGCTTTCCCTCAAGGTTTTTAAAACGCGTCTGCTAGAGAGAGGTTTCTACACCCTTATAAAGAATGTTTTGTTCTCCTCCCCAACCGATGTGTAATCTCACATGTTGCTTGTTAATTCAGTTGTAGGACATGTCTTATTTTTCCCTCCATTTTTATATGTATTTTAATGTCATGAATAAATCTCTTATAAAAAAAGAGGAAGATAATTGAAGATATTGAAGAGGTGGACGAACAACCCACACCGTACAGCATGAAACCGGTATATACAGAAAGGAAATAGTTGATATAGACAAACAATCCACTCACTGTGCAGCATACTGCCAGTCTATATACAGAAGGGAAATAAATAGACCTTGAAATCGCAAGCACCATCCAATTCATAGCTAAGGGAAAGAGAGGGTGGGAGGTTCATAAACATGGAAATGGTAGATGGCCATGAAAAAAGTTGAAGCTGTTGAACATAATATTTGCATACTTTAGTCAGCTAGATGAACTAGCCATGGAGCTTAGATTTGACTTATTTCCTACTACTTGGATCTGCTCTTCTCTGCAGAGTTTTGTTGGTCATGGTGATTCAATAAACGAAATCAGGACTCAGCCACTGAAACCATCACTCGTGATCTCTGCTAGCAAAGTACGGTGCCGAACTATACCCTTTGATTCGTTTTGGATAAGAATTAAGATATATCCTTACATTCTCTTAAAATTGCCTCGATTAATGGTTTGAAGTGTCCAGGATGAATCTGTTCGATTATGGAATGTTCATACAGGTATTTGCATTTTGGTATTTGCTGGTGCAGGTGGTCATCGTAATGAGGTCTTAAGCGTGGTAAGGATAGATTATATTCGTTTCTTCAAAATTTCCCACTTCCAACTCGATCTTCCAATTGTATGTTTAGTGAAATTTTATGCACTCATCTTTGGGTCGGGTTTGAAACCGAGTATATAAATTTTACTGACATTGTATTTGCTTTAGGATTTCCACCCATCAGATATTTATCGCATCGCAAGCTGTGGCATGGACAACACTGTAAAAATTTGGTCAATGAAAGGTAGGGCATTGCATTTATGTCTTTTCTTAAACCAATTGCCATTGATATTCTATTAAGATTAAGTATTCAGTTTCTTTTTTCGTCTTACTGGTTCAAGTATGAATTATAATTCAACCAACAGAACCTCATTGGATTTTGATTTTCTTATTTTCGTGCCCTGTGGCTTCGTTCTATCTGAATTCATTGTCCAAGTTGTTCCACGCTACCGATTCAAACTTCTAATGAGCAAAGGCTAAGTTTCAGTTTTTGTTAAACTAGCTCTTCGTGTTGTTGCTTGATTCAGAGTTCTGGACATACGTGGAAAAATCGTTTACCTGGACAGATCTTCCATCAAAATTTCCCACAAAGTATGTCCAGTTCCCAGTAAGTATCATACATTTTAATGTTTCAGATTGACATTTATCCTCTGAATCTAAATATGTTTTTCTGATTCAGGTGTTCATAGCATCAGTTCATTCAAATTATGTTGACTGCAGTAGGTGGCTTGGTGATTTTATTCTTTCAAAGGTCAGCCAGCTTCTCTTTCCGTTGATATCGAGTTTTCTAGTTGATTTGAAGAGTATATATGAGAGTGTCTTTGCCGTGCCAAAAGCACTGTTGTCGTACCCACGAGCACTTCTCACCTAAGATTATCCTGTTACATTTCATGTTTGGCAAGGGAGTATAATAAAAGTGATTCTGGAAAAAGTTAAAAGCACTTTAGTTTAGTAACATTCCCAACACACCGTAGGTATGCTTTGCTTATTTGTTTAGTCTATTTTTGTAATACGGGGAGTCAATAATTTATCGTACACATGTTCGGTACTTGAACACTCTGACACTTGTTACTGCAATAGATGTGTTGAATACTAGTTGTGCATAGTCAAAATAGCTACAATATTCGTTAGGCATGCATCGAGCACTTATTAAGTATACTAAATGAACACATATATGACACAAATAATAAATTTGTAGAGCAAAGTACATCAAGCTATTCTTTAATCATTTAAATACACATTGACCTTGAATTTTCTTCTTGTATAAACGTGATATATTTTAAAAAATTATTATCTAATAAATGTGTCCTTGCAGCGTCTATGTTTAAGATTTTAAAAATATGTCTATGTTTAAGATTTTAAAAATATGACATGTCGTATCAGTGTCTCGTATCTGTATTTGTGCTTCTTAACTTATATATGTTTGTGATGCACATTCTCTAATGTCAACTTTGGAATATATCTAGGATTTTCTAGTTTTAGAAATCTAGAACTGGCATGTTGATTCCCTGGACCCCAAGCCACAAGCCTACGTGGCTATCTCCTTTGTGAGATCCCACATCGATTGGGGAGGAGAACGAAACACCCTTTATAAGTGTTTTAAAAACCTCAAGGGGAAGCCCGAAAGGGAAAACTCAAAGAGGACAGTATTTGCTAGCGGTGGACTTAGGCCGTTACAAATGGTATCAAAGCCAGACACTGAGCGATGTGCCAGCGAGGAGGCTGAGTCCCGAAGGGAGGTGGACATGAGGCGGTGTGCCAGCAAGGATGTTGGGCCTCAAAGGAGGGTGGATTGGGGCACATCGATTGGAGAAGGGAACGAGTACTAGCGAGGACGCTGGGCCCTGAAGGGGTGTGGATTGTGAGATCTCACATCGGTTGGGAGGAGAATGAAACATTCTTTATAAGGGTGTGGAAACCTCTCCCTAACAAACGCGTTTTAAAAACTTTGAGGGGAAGCCCAAAAGGGAAAACCCATAGAAGACAATATTTGCTAGCAGTGGGCTTGAGCTGTTACACCCTTGGCCCCAGAAAGAGGATAAATTGTTGTCATTAGATGTTTTTATATTATTATCAGTAGCTGTAATAATGATTATGTTTGTGCGTTCCAGAGTGTTGACAATGAAATAGTGTTGTGGGAACCTAAAATGAAGGAGCAGTCACCTGGAGAGGTCTCATCCTCAACCCTATTTTATTTCTGGAATATCATTTTACCATGTACCTTCTATTTTTGCCCAACATACCAATTTCTCTGTATCTGTGTTTCTATTCACACACTATTCTGAAAGTCTACCATATTTTTTCTTCTTTAGGGTACTGTGGATATTCTTCAGAAGTACCCTGTTCCTGAATGTGATATTTGGTTCATCAAGTTTTCCTGTGATTTTCATTACAATGCAGCTGCTATAGGTAATTATGTGCCACGTATCGTTTTATGCTTCAAAATCATATCACCTAACTCATGTCAAGACATTGCAATAGAGATCTCACATCGGTTGGAGAGGAGAACGAAACATTCCTTATAAGGGTGTGGAAACCTCTCCCTGGCAGACACATTTTAAAAACCTTGAGGGAAAACCCGAAAGGGAAAGCCCAAAGTGGACAAGATCTGCTGGCGGTGAGCTTAGGCTGTTTCAAATGGTATCAGAGTTAGACACCGAGCGGTGTGTGCCTGCGAGGACGCTGGCCTCCAAGGGGGGTGGATTGTGAGATCCCACATCGGTTGGAGAGGGGAACGAAACCTTCCTTATAAGTGTGGAAACCTCTCCCTAGCAGACGTGTTTTAAAAACCTTGAGGGAAAACCCGAAAGGGAAAGCCCAAAGTGGACAAGATCTGCTGGCGGTGGGCTTGGGCTGTTTCTAATGGTATCAGAGTTAGACACCGAGCGGTGTACCTGTGAGGACGCTGGCCTCCAAGGGGGGTGGATTGTGAGATCCCACATCGGTTGGAGTAGGGGAACGAAACATTCCTTATAAGGGTGTGGAAACTTCTTCCTAGCAGACGCGTTTTAAAAACCTTGAAGGAAAACCCGAAAGAGAATGCCCAAAGAGGACAATATCTGCTGGCGGTGGGCTTGGAGTGTTTCAAATGGTATCACCTCCAAAGGGGGTGGATGGTGAGATCCCACATCAATGGGAGAGAGGAACGAAGCATTCCTTGTAAGGGTATAGAAACCTCTCCCTAGCAGATACATTTTAAAACTTTGAGAGACAACCCGAAAGGAAAAATCCAAAGAGGACAATATCGGCTGGGTGTGAGCTTGGTCTGTTTCACAACATAACATAATTCTTGTAAATTCAAATTGCCAACTGATCATGGAGATCTCCCTGGTTCTTTTTTTCAATACTTCAGGAAATAGGGAAGGAAAAATTTTTGTTTGGGAACTTCAGTCAAGCCCCCCAGTTCTTATTGCAAGGTTTGTTCAACTTTTTTATATTTTAACACTGGTTTCTTAACTCCTGCATGACTCAAATGTTTTCTTCATTTTGTCATCTAGGCTGTCTCATGCCCAGTCGAAGTCTCCCATCAGACAGACAGCCATGTCCTTCGATGGAAGGTAAGCAATTTTCTTGTTACATATGAACTCTCCGATTCATATTTATCGATATCTCGTTCGTTTCAGTCGACATCGATCATGTAAAAAAAAAAGAAAAAACATTGGTTTGTGTTTCAGTATAATTCTGAGCTGCTGTGAAGATGGGACAATTTGGCGCTGGGATGTTATGACAACCTCTTGAGCCATTTAGAATATGTATATATAATTAGTCACTTTCTGTTAGCATTATTACATGGTGATTTATGGAAGCTGGAAACACAACTAACCTACTTATGAAATGGACAATTTCTGTAGAACATTACATGTTTCTGAATGAGACAGGAAAAGTTTTAGACTTCCCTGCCCCTGTTTCTTCTATGGAGTTCAGGTTCATGCTAGATATTGAATATTTGGATATAATATGAGTCGGTCCGTTCTTTCAGCTTTTCAGGCTTATAAGAACCAACTAGTGAGCCAATCCTTTTGTGAGATCCCACGTTGGTTGGAGAGGGGAATAAAACATTCCTTATAAGGGTGTGGAAACCTCTCCCTAATAGACGTGTTTTAAAATTGTGAGGTTGATGACGATACGTAACGGGCCAAAGCAAACAATATCTGCTAGTGGTGGGCTTAGGGCATTACAAATGGTATTAGAGTTAGACATTGGGCGGTGTATCAATGAGGACGTTAGGCCCCCTAGGAGGAGTGGATTGTGAGATCCCACATCGGTTGGAGAGGGGAATGGAGCATTCTTTGTAAAGATGTGGAAACCTCTCCCTAGTAGATGCGTTTTAAAATCGTGAGGTTGATAACGATGTGTAATGGGATAAAACGGAGAATATCTACTAGCGATGAGCTTAGGGTAATACAAATGGTATCAGAGTCAGACACTGGGTGGTGTGCCAGCGAGGACGCTAGGCCTCCAAGGGGGTGGATTGTGAGATCCCACATCGGTTGGAGAGGGGAACAGAGCATTTCTTGTAAGGGTGTGGAAACCTCTCCCTAGTAGATGCGTTTTAAAATTGTGAGACTGATAATGATGTGTAATGAAATAAAGTGGACAATATCTGCTAGCGGTGAGCTTAGGGCAGTACAAATGGTATCAGAGTCAGACATCGGGCGGTGTGCCAGCGTTGGGATCCCCAAGGGGGGTGGATTGTGAGATCCCACATCGGTTGGAGAGGGGAACAGAGCATTCTTTGTAAGGGTGTGAAAATCTCTCCCTAGTAGATGCATTTTAAAATTGTGAGGTTGACAACGATGTGTAATAGACTAAAGCAGACAATATCTGCTAGCGGTGGGTTTAGGGTAGTACAAATGGTATCTGAGTCAAGACACCGGGTGGTGTGCTAGTGAGGACGTTGGGCCTCCAAGAGGGGTGGATTATGAGATCCCACATTAGTTGGAGAGGAGAACAAAACATTCCTTATAAGGGTGTAGAAACCTCTCCCTAGTAGACGTGTTTTAAAATCGTTAGGTTGACGACGATACGTAACAGGCCAAAACAAACATCTGCTAGCGGTGGCTTAGGGCACTATACCTATCTTACCTCCTCTATTTCGAAACAAAACGAGCAGCAATATCCTTGCCTAGTCACAACTTTGCTTCAAAGTAAAAAGATGTTCCTAGGTTGGATGCTTTGAACAAGTGCATGATTTCCGATCAGCACAAGTTGATGTGTTTTCTAGGTTAGATTGGACATTGTTCCTACAATGTGTAGCTTATCCAATCATGTTGCTTTTGGATGTTGTGCTTTGGAAAGGAATCTATACTCAATCTTTTGACAACCCATCGTTAGTAGATATTGTCTGCTTTGGCCCATTGTGTATCACCGCCAGCCTTACGGTTTAAAAACGTATTTATTAGAGAGAGGCTAGGGATAAAAACATGTTTATTAGGGAGAGGTTAGGGTTAAGAACGTGTTTATTAGGGAGAAGTTAGGGTTAAAAACGTATTTATTAGAGAGAGGCTAGGGATAAAAACATGTTTATTAGGGAGAGGTTAGGGTTAAAAACGTGTTTATTAGGGAGAGGTTAGGGTTAAAAACGTGTTTATTAGGGAGAGGTTAGGGTTAAAAACGTGTTTATTAGGGAGAGGTTAGGGTTAAAAACGTGTTTATTAGGGAGAGGTTAGGTTTAAAAACGTGTTTATTAGGGAGAGGTTAGGGTTAAAAACGTGTTTATTAGGGAGAGGTTAGGGTTAAAAACGTGTTTATTAGGGAGAGGTTAGGGTTAAAAACGTGTTTATTAGAGAGAGGTTAGGTTTAAAAACGTGTTTATTAAGGAGAGGTTAGGGTTAAAAACATGTTTATTAGGGAGAGATTAGGTTTAAAAACGTGTTTATTAGGGAGAGGTTAGGGTTAAAAACGTGTTTATTAGGGAGAGGTTAGGGTTAAAAACGTGTTTATTAGGGAGAGGTTAGGGTTAAAAACGTGTTTATTAGGGAGAGGTTAGGGTTAAAAACGTGTTTATTAGAGAGAGGTTAGGTTTAAAAACGTGTTTATTAAGGAGAGGTTAGGGTTAAAAACATGTTTATTAGGGAGAGATTAGGTTTAAAAACGTGTTTATTAAGGAGAGGTTAGGGTTAAAAACGTGTTTATTAGGGAGAGGTTAGGGTTAAAAACGTGTTTATTAGGGAGAGGTTAGGGTTAAAAACGTGTTTATTAGAGAGAGGTTAGGTTTAAAAACGTGTTTATTAAGGAGAGGTTAGGGTTAAAAACGTGTTTATTAGGGAGAGGTTAGGGTTAAAAACGTGTTTATTAGAGAGAGGTTAGGTTTAAAAACGTGTTTATTAAGGAGAGGTTAGGGTTAAAAACATGTTTATTAGGGAGAGGTTAGGTTTAAAAACGTGTTTATTAGGGAGAGGAGATGTTTCTACACCCTTGCAAAGAATGTTTCGTTTCCCTCTTCAACTAACCTTTGGGGGTCTAGTGTCCTGGCTGACACACTATCCTGTGTCTGGCTCTGATACCATTTATAATAGTCTAAGTTCACCATTAATAGATATTGTCCGCTTTAGTTCGTAGTCTGTCCGAATCCTAAATCTAAATTCTTCTCCGTTGATGGTTCTAAATTTGCTTGCTCGAATTCTTGAGGGAAGCTTTAAAATCGTGAGACTGATGGTGATACGTAACGGACAATTTTTTAAAATTCTACGTCTATTATTTACAATTTTAAAAATTTGTATAGAAATAAACTTATAATTTAACTAATAATTTTTTTTTATGAAAGTTCGAGAAATATTTTTAAAAATGAATTAAAATATTTTAAAATTTTAAAGTTTATTTCACATCTTTTATCTATTTAAAAATTAAACGATCGTGTTTTCAAAATTCAAGTTAATTTTTAAAAATTATTTTTGTTTTTAGAATGTGACTAAAAATTCAAATATTTGTTCAAGAAAAATGAAAATAGTTTAAAAAAATTGTGAAAATAAATATAATTTTTAAAAATAAAAAATTATTTTAAATGAAAAAATGTTTTAAAATACTATCCTTTTTCAAATTATTTTCAACTAAAATGAGCGATTCAGTTCGTTATTATTTTCTTTTTTAATTTATTTCTATATATTAGAAAATTCCAATTATACCCTTCTAAGTGTTAAAATTTATTTATTGACCGTCTCTAAAATTTTATATTTATTTATATTTTTCAAATATTATTCTTTCAAACCCATTCTCTAATATAATTTTTTTGAACTTACACGAGTTGAATTAGGTTGTCGGGTTGCTCTTTTTTAAAATTATTTAAAAATATCATACTTATCAACCGTACAGTTACATTAATAACTAAAATCTTATAAATATCAAACATTCACAAGTCATAACGTCCACTAACATCGGTTGCACACGTAATTTTCGTAATAATTTTAAAAGTAATGTAATATGTTGTAGTTTTGTTTTCGAGTCAGTTGAGTTGACCCGATAAAAAAAATTGTTAACCCGCAAATCCAATAGTAAAAATAAGTCTAAAGTTGAATAGTCCAAATTGATCGATTCTCGAAATATTTTGAATGACCATTCTACCCCTATTTGTTATGAGCGCTTTTGTTCCCTTGGCCCTAAAGTTCATAACTTTCTTAGTTTTGAGTTTCTAGAGAGAGAAATTGATAGGGTTGGGAAAAGGGGGAGAGACGTGCGAGGGAATTGGCGATTGGTTTTCAGAGACTTCGGCTGTTCGAAAGACAATTCATAACTCCCAAACCCCTGATTTCGCGATTAAATATATAAATTTCTCGAAGAGAGAGAAGAACGAGTCGCTTTTATTTGCCCAAACGAAGATAATTACCTCTTCTTCGCCGTTATCCGAAACCCGAATGCCCCTTTTCTTCCCTCCTTGATTCTATCTTTTTCTCAGATCCTTTCCGGTGATTTCTTGGCCGTATTCCGTTTCTTAATCGGTTTTCGACTTAATATGTTCTATATTTGATTGATTTCATTATTTAAACTTTTGGGATTTCATTTTCCCTTTTGAATTTTAGCTTCTTTTTGTTTTTATTTGATTTGTTTTTTTTTTTTTTTAATTCTTTTGGGAAAGTTAAAGAGAGTTACAAAAGCTTGTTTCAGGTAAGGAAAAGGGTACTTACTTCGAATTTCTTTTGTTGCCTGCTTTTTCTTCTTCCATTTTCTATTCCTTTTCTGGGTATTGAGATTTTGTGTATTGGGTTTGCTGCACCCTTTTCGTTGCCTTCTGTTTTTGCGCAAAACTGGGGTGATTCAAATGATTCAGGATCGGATTTGAAGCGATTTCGTTGTATTGATCGTTTCTTTTTGTGGGTTATTGGGGGCTTGAAATCGAATGTGTTGAAATTTAGAGGGGCTGTTTCTTGCCTTTCAGTAATTGCTGGGGATTGAAGAAGAAACAGCCTGGGGTTATGATTAGAGTGGAATCTGAAGAATTGGTGATTCTTGTGTTTTGGGTATTGGGTGTTTTGTTCACTTTGATTCTGGGGATGAGGAATGATGGAGCTCTAAAGCAACAGGGATCCGTAGCTCGCTCTGGGCGGGCTCATAGTTTCATATCAAGTTCATTCCGGGCCTTCTCTAGTTACATGAAGAATGTTTCTTCTGGTGCATCGACTGTGGCACGGTCGGCTGCATCAGTGGCGTCTTCTTTGGTGGATAAGGATGGTGAAGCAAAAGGATCCCAGGTAAGCTTCTACTTGAATTTTATAATGATTTGCTGTTTATTTATGATATTTGTTGGAACAATGATGAGTTCTGGTGGGCCCTTTTGGTTTTTGTGGTTGTAAGTTGTTTCTGTGATTGAGGAAACGTTATATGGTGAAATTTCATAATAGGCTGATGCATGTATGCGGCATAAAAAATGGAAATGGGTTGGTGAACCTTTTCCAGCATTTGCAGCTCATTTATGCACTCAACCAACTTGTAACACCCGCTTATCGGCAGTTCGATGCACAAGAGTTACCAACTGACACAGATAATTTACTTCGAAAACTAGTCTTGAAACTCATACATAGCAAGTAAAGCATGTGAATCCAATACTTTTTACCACACCAAAATAACCGGAGTAAGTTTTCAACAACGAAAACACATGTACATAAAACTGACTCAGAAATGGATTCCTTGTAGTCTCTAGCCCGTTGGTTTCATCCTTGGTTGGCTCGCATCTTCTATATCTGGAAAGAAAAGCTAAAATAATCTTGATGAGTAATTAATTTACTCGGTAAGTAGCTAACTTGTCATTCACAAGTTTATTACTTATCTTTCCAGTTGTTTTTAAGTTTTATTCACCAAGGTATTTCAACTATCTTTAGCTTAGGTTACGGACTCTCTATATGCTTATTTAGAATTTTCGGGCTCGTATGTATGACTCGCTCTCGGTCAAATACGGCCCGTCTACTAATTCCCGTGGAGTTTCTGACCAACGTGTTGTGTGCCAAGTTGGGAATAATGAATATTCCTGACCGTTTGTATATATGATTTTACAGGCATAGATCATCCATGTAATGTCTTTGACAACTTATTGGAATGGTACTCACCATGTTCTTGATGGCCCAAATTTGGGAATTATTTCCATTTTTTCTTGTAGTTGTTCATTAGGCAAAACAGAAGCTGTTAGCTTGTCTGTGGATTATTGCGTTTTAAAAGCTTGGTTGATGAAGCAATGGAAGTAGCCTTTGTGAAATAATTCTGGAAATTAAAGAAGTTTTGCTTCAGTATTTCAATTATTTTTTGCCATCCTTATATGCTGAATGTTCTTTGGCTTTAAATGCATCTTTAGTATCAGTAGATATCTCCAAGATCAGTAACATTTCGTTTGACTTTACTCATAAATCTGGTAATTTTATTTGTATAAGGTTAGCGCCCTTCGATTTTACTGTGTTTTGTTCATAAATCGGTGATTATTGATGCATATTTGATTGCCAAATAATGAAGGTGAACTGGGCTGGCTTTGACAAGTTAGAGAGGGATGACAATGTCATTCGACGGGTGCTTCTGTTGGGTTTTCGTTCCGGTTTCCAGGTTTGGGATGTCGAGGAAGCGAATAATGTCCAAGTTCTTGTTTCTCGTTACGATGGTTCTGTTTCGTACATGCAAGTGTTACCCAGACCAGTACCATCAATGAGATCAGGAGATAAGTTTGCAGAAAGTAGGCCATTGCTAGTACTTTCGGCTTCTGGTTCCATTGCTGCTGCTTTTAACATACAGGATCAATTAGCCACTTCTGGCAATGCAGCCATCTCGAAGGGCCAGGAACTAGTAGATGGGAATTTTATGCCTACTTTTGTTAGATTTTATTCGCTGAAGTCTCAAACTTACGTGGATGAGCTCAAATTTAGATCGGTCGTTTATTCGGTGAGATGCAGTCCCTTGGTCGTTGCCATTTCTCTGGCAACTCAGGTATGTATGCTTACACAAATCTGTTTCTAAACAATTAAAGAACAGGAAACTGTTTAGTTGGTAAGAATTTGAGTCGGTTGTGCAACAGATACACTGCATCAATGCTACAACTTTGGAGAAGGAACATATAATTCTTACAAATCCTGTTGTTTCTGGTTTTCCTGGATCTGGAGGAGGTATAGGTTATGGACCCCTTGCAGTCGGACCTAGATGGCTGGCTTATAGTGGTAGTCCGATCACGGTGTCAAATACAGGACGAGTGATTCCACAGCATTTAAAACCTTCTGCTAGCTTTTCTCATTCTTCTTCAAATGGAAGTTTAGTTGCTCACTATGCAAAGGAATCGAGTAAGCAACTTGCAGCAGGCATTGTTACGCTCGGCGACAAGGGTATTAAGAAACTATCGAGGTATTACTCCGATCTCTTACCCGAAAGCTACAATTCTCTTCAATCAGGTGCTCAAGGTATTGGAGCTCTTAATGGCCATGCGGCAGATACAGATAGTGTTGGAATGGTCTGTATTAATCTTTAGTTTGTTTCGTACTTTCTTCAACTTCTTCTTTTTCTTCCTCTGTAGTGTTTTTTCTTGACAATGTTTGATCTTGTTCTTCCCTTCTACTTTTGGTTTTCAGGTTATTGTGAAAGACATTGTCAGCAAAGTGATCATCACCCAGTTTAAGGCACATAAGAGCCCGATTTCTGCTCTATGCTTTAATCCGAGTGGCATCATCTTGGTAACGGCTTCTGTTCAGGGTCATAGCGTAAACGTTTTTAAAATTATGCCAAGTTCGCGCTCGGATTCATCTGCATCTTATAGCCATTTGTACAGGCTGCAAAGAGGCTTCACTAACGCAGTAAGAGTAACGCAATTTTAGTTCTATTTTGGACTGTTTCAGCCATTGTTTATTATCGTAATCATATTTCTGGTTTGATTTTCAGGTCATACAAGACATCAGTTTCAGCTATGATAGCAACTGGATCATGATTAGTTCCTCTAGAGGGACGAGCCATCTCTTTGCTATAAACCCTTCTGGAGGGCAGGTGAATATCCCATCTGCTGACATTAGCTCTATTACTAGAAATGGCGGTCCTGTAGTTCCTGCACGACAAATCGTTCGACAAGTTGATTCTGGTTCGCACGTGTCTAGTAAACAGAGCCAGTGTGCTACTGGTAGTCCACCTACACTTTCTCCAATTACTAGACTACACCATGGAAGTAATGGCTGGCGGGGCACTGTCAGTAGTGCTGCAGCAGCTGCAAGTGGTCGAGCGGGTATTGTTTTGGGAGCTATTGCTTCAACTTTCCATGAGTGCAAGGGAAATGCTTCACACATAGACAACAGATCGTCAGAGGCCAGGTACGACATATTAGTTTTTGCTCCATCTGGCAATATGATACAGTACGCATTGCGAGTCGGTTTAGATTCAACTATAGTCTTGCCAAGATCTAGCACAGCTCTTGAATTAGCCCCCGAGCTGGATGCAAGACTAGTGGTTGAACCTATCCAGAAATGGAATATATCTCAAAAGCCTAGCTGTCGAGCTCAAGATAATAGCATCGACATATACGGTGACAGCGGAGGTTTCGATTGCAAGAAAAATTATTGTGAAGAAATGAATGGGAACTCTATTGTTCTTGAAGCTAGTGGCACTGTCTTGAAGGCAGAGAAGACTTGTAGGGAGGAACAATATCACCTGTATATTTCAGAAGCGGAGCTGCAGATGCATGCTGCTCTTACTCCACTGTGGACAAAGCCTGAGGTATTTACTGTTTGATTCATGTCTTTAAGAAGTAGGCCTTTGTTTTTTGTTTGGGATTAACATGCCTGCACTTTTTGTTATTGATGACCAGATATATTTTCAAGTGATGGCAAGAGATGGAGTTGAAGGAGATGAAATAGATCGTTATGGAGAACTTGAAATCGAAAGGATTCCTACTCGTATGATCGAAGCTCGGTCAAAAGACCTGATTCCAGTTTTTGACCATCTTCAGCCGCCCAAATTTCCGCAGACAAGGTGAGCTTTATTTTCCAGCTTGTGATTGACTCATAGGAAACAAAAAGATCATGCTAAAAAGAGCCATGATTAAGAAGAATCTGAAGAGGGTTGAACTTATATATGTCCATATACATATTTTTTACACTCGAATAACGGGCTCAGTCAGACATTATCTGTGAGATCTCACATCGGTTGGAGAGGAGAACGAAGCATTCTTTATAAGGGTGCGGAAACCTCTCCCTAGCAAACACGTTTTAAAACTGTGAGGGGAAGCCCGAAAGAGAGTCCAAAGCGGACAATATCTGATAGCGGTGGGCTTGGGTTGTTACAAATGGTATCAGAGCCAGACACCGGACGATGTGCCAGCGAGGACACTGGGCCTTGAAGGGGGGTGGATTGTGACATCCCACATCAGTTGGGGAGGAGAACGAAACATTCTTTACGAGGGTGTAGAAACCTCTCCCAAGACGCGTTTTAAAACCATGAGGGGAAGCCCGAAAGGGGAAGCCCAAAACGGACTATCTGCTAGTGGTGGGCTTGGGCTGTTACACTATTTAGGAAGACAGAACGTCTGTGTAAATTATACGCGAACACGAATAGAATGCCTACTATTACACATGCTTGACGCAAGTTTCTTTGTTTCTCATCAAACTTTTCCTCTGAAATTCAGGTTGTTAAATAGTAGTAGCGACCCGAAATGTAGCCGACCTGAAAATGGAAGGCAATCATGGAGGAATGTCACGATTCCTCACGGCTCTGTTATCGGAAACGGACCCGAAGGAACTGGTAGGCATGGTTACAAGATGGTGACAGAAACCAAGGGCACTGTAAATGAACATGAATGCCCAAGGTCACAGACCCAGCTTAATAATGTAAATAATTGTACAGAGAGCTTAAGCATGGAGTCTCAACCCAAGTCTGTAAATAATCATAAAAGTGGCCTGGGATTGGAGAATCATTATGAAGACCACATATGTGATGAGCTTGAGTAGAGGTAAATAATTCTAGGAACTTTGCTCAACTCTCATCTCTTTAGTTAATATTCTATTCTGCTGATGAAGTGTTGGTCTATAAGAACATGATCCCTCTGGTTTGCTGTTCATTCTTTTGTTTCTCCTGGAAGTTTTACTGATGGGTGTATATTGGAATTATAGAGAAGAGTTGATACAGTGTTTTAATGGCGTTTCGTTTAGTGGCACCTTTGTAAATAACACAGCTATAGTATTATCTCTGTTCCAAACTAGCTGTTTTGTAATGTAAATAATAGACGTGCCATTATAACCGACTTGACGCAAGTCGATATGATATTATGAATAATTTGAATGTGATGGTGTTCTTGTGCTGGTCTGTATCAGACCCGTCTTGTTCTATCTATGATTTCCCTTTTAGAGGGCCACCAGAAACCCACTAACAAAGAATGGAAGATCTTTGGAAGGGGTTTTTTCTTGTTGTTGGTCTCCATCTACCTTAAGCTATTAGTTTTGTCATAAACTTAGCTTGTATAACCCTTGCTGAACGGTTGGTAGAGCCTTTTCTGATAGCATTGAAATAGTAAGGTTTACAGTGGGGATTCAAGGAGGATTGTAGAGCTCCCATGTCTCCTCATCCTCTATTCACAAGGCCATTGCCAAAAGGGTACCCCCTTGCAAAAGGATTCATGACAAACCACCAACAAAATACCCAAAACGGCTTAAGTTCACCGTTAGCAGATATTGTCCTCTTTGGACTTTTCCTGTTGGGCTTTCTTTAAAGGTTTTTAAAACACCTTTGTTAGAGAGAGGGAGAGGTTTCTACACCCTTATAAAAATGTTTTTTTCTCCTCTCCAATCGATATGGGATCTCACACCCTCGCATACATTTTAGTCACTAAGGACCTATCGGAGGTTTCTTTCAACAAATTGCCTTCATGAAAAAGGTTTAGAGTGCGTAGGGATCAAGTGGCTTCTCCTTTCAACAAATTACTCATGAAAAAGGTTTAGAGTGCATAGGGTTTCCAGTGGCAAATTACTCATGAAAAAGGTTTAGAGTGCATAGGGTTTCCAGTGGCTTCTCCTTTCAAATGACTACTGTCGCTTAACGGATAAAAATTATTCTATGGATAACATGTTGATCTTCTCCAAGAGCTCACATCAATGGAAAAGTTTGGCACCTCGATATCAACTCTTTGCCAGCCACCTGGAGCTGTAGTATATTTCAAAGAGTTAGGGATCCACCTCAGGCTGTAGTATATTCCAAGAGTATGCACAAAACTAAACTACTCTCCTCTTTGATCAAGGAATTCTCACTTTGTTTGGTAGGTCCAATAAATTAGAGGCACTGTCCCTAAGTTCTTACTAACCTTGTAAGTGTAACATGTTCGCTTCAAATCTCTTGTGCACACTTGGGGATAGCTTGAGGAAGCAAATAACCTTAGAATTTTATTAATATTTTGATGACCATTTGTATTTTGTTTTTAGTTTTTTGAAAATTAAGCTTATAAACACTATTTTCGCTTTATAATCTACTTTTTATGATCAATTCTTTGTATGCATTTACAATTGTAAAACTCAAAACGGCTTTGAGTTCTTTCAAGTGTCCAACGACAAATAGATAGCCAACCCCAAATCAATCGACAGCCTTACTAAAAAAATACTAGTATATTAGTCAAGCAACCAGATGCTGCCAATGATTTTTCTCAGGCAAACCTTAGTTGCACCGAGTTAGGCGACGGGTGGTCGGAGTACGTGGTCCTGTGACGTGTCTACTGCAGCAGGTGGCATGAACTGCCACATGGCAACACCTGGGTGGTAACCAACGAAAAGAACTAGCTTATTGCCAGGAGCTTGACCCTGAGAAGCAAATGTGGGGATTGGTGGAGGAGGTAAGAAGCCAGGTTGAGCAGGCATGGACTTTACTTGCTGCTCTAGCTGCTCCTTATCTGCCTTGAGCTTCTGCTTTTCCTGTCGTGAAGCTCATTCTTCTCGGCCTACACGAGATAGGAAGAAAGGAAACTGTATAATCATTCACGAGTTTCGGTTTCTCCATGCAAATGCATAAAAAAATGCCATGGAGACTTGCCTTCAACTCTTTAAATCTTTTCCTGGAGACTTGAATTTGATTCCTTCAGTTTCCAAGCCTCACTACGCAACTGATTCACCATTCGAACAGCATCGACTAAAATCGCTGCCTTGTCAGTTTTGGGTAGTCTTCCAGGATCCAAAATTGAACCTAGTTCCAAAAACCTGTTATGAGATTCATCATAAGAATTATGCTTTTGTTGGGACAACATATAATGGTAAAAAATATAGAAGAACGGACAAATGTGCCATGATTGCCCATTGGTTCGGGTCAGGGGAAGTACCTGTCATTGAGCCTATCCCTCCGAAATTTCTCCCTACATGCTTTGGAGCTTGATGCACTACATGATTCAGATCTCACCCTGCAGCAGAAAACGTGTACTTCATTTGATGCCATATTAGATCTCTCTTTCCACTTCTAATTTCTGTTCTGTTATTATTGCTCTATCTAGGCTTGCTTAAATCAGCTCAATATATTTAAACATGTTTAGCCAAATTTCACCTCGGAGAACATACATGAAAGTAAACAAATGGATCCACAGCCTTTTACTAAATCATAAGCAATACCAACTTGAAACTTTCAACTGTATGCAATATAATAATTACAATAGAAACCAAAAACAATCGGTGGATTGATCGAAGGATCTGATTGAATGAAGGATCAAAGCTATATCGCTAACTCCCAACCAAACAAAGCTATATCGCTAACTCCCAACCAAACCAAATTCTCTCCGCTCTCCAGTTAACTCACAACCAATAAGGAAACAGGTATCCTGTGTGCTGTGTATCACAACCTCACTTAGAGAAAGTAGGTTGTGACCCCCACACGCAAGGCATACAACCATGACACTGCACGAGGTAAATGCCTTGCATCTCAACAAAAATATTAGAGGCTTAAATTCCATCAGTCATAAAACAAGCAACAGCACCCTTATATTACCCCCAATCCCTAATTGTCAGATCAGCTTGTTTTGAGCTGTCATCAGTCATAAAACAAGCAATAGCACCCTACCGACCATGACACTGTACGTCTAATTTTGAACCCATTAAAACATAACCATGATACAAATTTCTGGGGAATTTAAATTAAAGGAACTCAAAATTACAAGTGATGACTAATCAAAATGCTTCCTGAAAGTCAATTAAAACACCAAGAAATCCTGAAGTCTGATGATTCATTCAAACCATGCAGCTCTACTTGTGACAACAGCAATAGTCCTAAGATATTTCTAATGATCTCAAGTCCCAGATTGTTGTTATGGAAAGACATTCAAACCAAGCATATTATTACAAGGCAAAAGGCTGATTCTACCAAACAGACCAGATTAGAAAGTAATAATGAAGGTTTCATACCTCTTCTTTGAGCCAGATTCTAGACGGCCATCCAAATCTGCCAATTATCCATCAATTTCCACATTAGAATAACATCAAAGGAGAAAGAAGTGAGCATATACAAACATAGAAGCCAAGATGCACAATGGTATGACATCCTTATCTCATCATCCTTACAGTCTTACAGTTTCCAAGAACACAACAAAAAATAGTTCTTGGTATAGTCATACCCCCAACGTCCCTTATTGTTTACACCTATCAACCCCGTGGATACTAAATCAATTCAGTCAACGATGTGATACTTCACCAAACAGAATTAGAAGTATAGTATCTATACACCATTCCCCCACAATCTCTCAATCTTCATGTCATAAGTAGGACGTATGAACCAATTACTAACTCATATAAAAATGTTCAAAACAAGTTTGAAATCTTGCTTAAAAGAAATAATCTCAAAAATTATTCTGGACGGCAATAAAAGGGCCAGTCCACCGCCCATACTTCTGTTGAGTATGGTTAGGAGTGAGTCCCGCGTTAGCTAATTTAAGGAATGATCATGGGTTTATAAGTAAAGGAATACATCTCCATTGGTACGAGGCCTTTGGTTCCCAAAAGCAAAGCCATTAGAGCTTAGGCTCAAAGGGGACAATATATAATAAGATCTGTGATTCTTAACAACTTTCGTTGGCTAATTTAGGGAATGCTCAAGTAAAGAAATACATCTCCATTGGTACGAGTCCTTTGGTTCCCAAAAGCAAAGCCATTAGAACTTAGGCTCAAAGTGGACAATATAATAAGATCTGTGATTCTTAACAACTTTGGCATGCCCACGAAAATCCAGAAAGTATTGTCTTCCCCCAAAATAAAAGTACATTCGATGCAGCAAACCCAATTTAAGTTCAATAATAAAATAAAAACAAGCTCGAACGAGTAATTGACAGGGATCTGAAGATTACCCGGCATCAGGGGAGCCGTTTAAGGGCTGAACAGCCCAGGAGAAACTTGAACTCGTGACCGGAAAATTCGCATCCGGTACAGGGATGTCGTCGATGAAACTATAATCAAACAACCAATTTGGATTTTCAGGGGATACCATTTCTCGAACAATTACAAAAAAACGTGGGATCATCAGAAAAATTAGAAGAAACGATGAATGATAAATGATGGAAAATTACAGGACCAGAGTTAGGGTTAGGGCTCGGGCGATTGAAGAGAGAAAATTGGGGACGATAAAATTTGTAGAAGATTAGGGATTTGGCGGTACTGCTGGCAGATGATCGGCCATACTGGGATTCAGTGGGAGAGACACGTCATCCAAATACATAGCAAAAAAAAAAAAAAAAAATCTTTTAATCGAAGCTATACTCAACCATATGAGTTACAAAATATTTACTACTCTTAAGGGCAGCAACTACTACAACCATACCTACAAACACGCTTTAAACGCTACTCTTACTAGCGACAACTACTACAACCGCACCCACAAACGGGGTTTAAACGCTACTTTCACGAGCGAAAACTACTATAACCGCACCCACAAACGGGCTTTAAACGCTACTTTCACGAGCGAAAACTACTATAACCACACCCACAAACGGGCTTTAAACGCTACTTTCACGAGCGAAAACTACTATAACTGCACCCACAAACGGGCTTTAAACGCTACTCTCATGAGCGAGAACTACTACAACCACCCACAATGATTCTCGACATCTAAGAGGAAAGAGTTGAAAAAAACATTTTTTAAGTCATTTCAACACAATTTTTTAAGTCATTTGAACTATATTAGATTAATGTAGGACTATGTTGAAAAAAACGTGGGCTCTTAGTTCTAAACTTTCTTTTCTTTCTCTCTTGTTTGAGGTGATTGACGATGAACGGATATTGGGATGGGACTCCACATGAATGACGGTGGCTATAATGAGCCGGAGACACCCTTGTTTGAATTTTAATATATGTTCCTGACTTTTACTAATATTTATGATAGTCAACTTAAGCATAGTTCAACTAATTAAAATATATATCATTGACTAAAAAGTCAGATATTCAAATATTATAGTCACTTAAGACTAAAAATATAACATAAAGGAAATTACATCAACATCATGTATAACATCATTCATGTCGGTTTAGTATGTAGTGTTCTAAGTTATGTTCATATTTATACATTTATAATAGTTCAAGATTCATATGCAACAAGCTCAAGTTATACTCCTCGACATGAAAACTATCACCACAGACCAACACGAGTCGTTCCAACATATTTTCTACTTACTCACATGAATTCAACAGTCAACCAACATAAAATTGTTTCAAGTAAAACATGTTTAATCACGAAGTTCCTATGATTGAATCACCAAAAAGGAAAGTGAAGCTTGTTAGTATAGGGAGCGACTTTCAATTCTTTTAAGTTTTTCTTAGTCACTCTATCTTTAGAATCGCTCTCATTCGAATGTGGTCTCGAACCATTACGTTGAACTAAAAAGAAAATGCCCCAAATACAAACCTATTGGGATCATATTATGTGGGAAGTAATTCATTCTCCAAAAACTAAGAGGCAATAACAATACCACCAAGAATTGAAGAAATATGAACTTAAAAGTTGAATGGTTTTAAGGCTGAAGGCAAATGTGATTCTTAGTGTCTTTTGATACTTAGCCATATGTGAAGCCCTTGATCCTTTTACTCAGCTCAACTGGGTTGGCTCCAACAAGCTTATAGTTTGGGGCTCCATTCTTCATCAATACAAATGTGGGCATGGCCTTTATCTCCAACTTGGATGCTACCTCCTGTTTATAGTTATGTGATAAAAGAATTTCAGATCAAAGAAAACATTATCGAACGAATTCTCAATCACTTCTAAGTTATATTATATATTGTAACAGTTTAAGCCAATTGTAAGTAGATATTGTTTGCTTTGGCCCGTTATATATCGTCATCAGCCTCACGGTTTTAAAACACGACTGCTAGAAGAGAGGTTTCCACACTCTTATAAAGAATGCTATGTTCCCTCTCCAACCTACATGGGATCTCACAATCTACTCCTCTTAGGGGTCTAGCGTCCTCGTAGACACACCGCCCGATGTCTCGCTCTGATAACATTGTAATAACCCAAGCTCACGGCTAGAAAATATCGTCCGCTTTGGTCCGTTACGTATCATCGTCAGCCTCACGGTTTTAAAATACGCTCACTAGGGAGAGGTTTCCACACCCTTAAAAAGAATGTTTTATTCCCCTCTCCAGCCAATGTGAGATCTCACAATCCACCCCCCTTGGGAGTCCAGCGTCCTCACTGGCACACCGCCTGGTGTCTGGTTCTGATATCATTTGTAACATCTCAAGCTCACTATTAGCATATATTATTCGTTTTTGACCCGTTACGTATCGCCGTCAACCTCACAAGTTTAAAACACGTATGCTAGGGACAGGTCTTCACACTCTTACAAATAATGTTTTGTTCTCCTCTTCAACCAATATGAGATCTCACATGTATCAACTCTCGAGAAGACTTATCATTACACAAACAACCATCAAGAACTCCCATCGATCAAAAACCATATTTTCTACTTGGTTAATTCTTTTTCATATTTTCTCCACACAAACTCGAGCCTAAGATGAAGTTAAATATCAGAGATAATCCACATTAGCTTCCATTATCAAAATTACCTTAGCTTCATCTACATCCACGGAAAGAAACAAAACATATTTGTATTGCAAGGCCAGCTCTTCAAAGAAAGGGCTCATGGCTCTTGAGGGTGTGCACCAGCTAGCACTAAAATGCACTACAACCTGCAATATTATTCCAAATGAACATCATTTCAACCTTTATACCTTGGATAACATTCATTTCCACATTACTGAATTCACCAAACATTGAACTAAGAGTATAAATATGAAAAGTAAGGGAGGGACTCACAGGGCAGCCTTGTTTGAAAGCTTTTGTAACATAACAATCCCATGATTCCTCTGAGCATACTTTGATTACCCTTGTCTTCTTCACAATCTTCTTCTGTCTTTCCATGTCTTCTTCTTCCCCCTTCCTTGTTCTTCTTCTGTTGATTGAGTTATGAAGTAAATATAGTTTATAAAGGATGAAGATAAGCTACAAACCTGTGGGTACCTTAGCTGCTTGTAGCTTTCTGATTATTGGGTTACCATAATTTGACTGGATATGAAGGTTGAATGTATTCTGTAACGGTAGGGACCCACAGAGGGGAAGGGACCATGATTATCCACTTCCATTGTCATCTTGATAATCATTAACCTTCTCTCATATTAACTTTTGTTTTTGTCTTCTCATGATTTGGACCTTGAGAGCTGGAAAAGTTACATAGAGAAAAGTTCTATCCGTTTACACTCCTTCCATCTTTTGGTTCTCTAGAACATTGAGAGCTGGAAAAGTTGTTCTAAAGAGGCGTATGAAATGGAAAAAGAACGAAGAAAAACAAAAAAGAAACACGGATCTAATGTGATGATTAAGACGAGTTTTTTTCATGTACACTTTACGTCTTATCGATAATAAACTATTCAACAAGGTTGTCATAGTATAGTATGGTTGTCTTGTATTCATTGTTGAACGTGGATTAAGGATTTTGCATACCTACTGTATATCAATTGAATTTACTTCTCTTGTAAAATCTAATGATAAAAAATTATCAGTCATAATGTGACCGTCTCAACAAATAATTTATCTTTGTCAACTTAATCCCTATGCACCTCAGTTTTTCTTTAACTTCTCAAATGAAGCTATAAACAATACCGGTCATCCAAGTTTTACCACAGCAACTAATGTTGTTCATACTCTATTTGAAAATCACTAATAAATCATTCAAGCTTAACGTAGGCTTCAATCTTAACAAGTCCCACAACAAAACATCGTGCATTTTTAGTTCTAGCAATATGTTGAGCAAGGCATCTTTTCATGAAACTTAAAACCCACAAACGAATGTGAGCAAACAATCAACAAAAAGCATCAAAGTGAAGCCCAAGAGACAGAATCTCAAAAGGGTGAGTGAAAATTCATTGAGTCATTTCATCAAACACCTTATAGGCGAATGGCAAATTTTGTCAACCATGGCAAGCTCCAAATGGTAGTTCGTTTCCTGTGATCCAATCGCCCCATCGCATCAGTAGAAACAAAAATGACAAGCGAGAGAGAGCTGGAATGATGATCAGGCTCAAACATCGAACATTCTTGGAGGGTTGCGGGTGGCGGAAAATCGACAGAGAGGTGAGACGAATTATTGTCGCATTGGCATGTGTGCCCTCGTTGGAACCTATGAAAAGACCTTTTGGAATTTGTTTGAATTCTAATTTCAAAAAACTTATATTTTATTTCTATTTTTAAATTTTAGAAATATAAAATAGAGAGGTATAACTTCACTCCTGGCCGACATAGATATTGTACGTTTTAGCTCGTTACGAATTGTCGTTAGTCTCATGATCTTAAAGCGCATCTATTACGGAAATGCTTCCACACCTTTATATAAGAATGTTTCGTTCTCATCTCTAATCGATGAGGGATCTCATAATTTACTCCTTTTGGAGTCCAGCGTTTTCGCCGACACTCGTTTCCATTTCCAACCGATATGAGAACTCACAACACACCTTTGAGACTCATGTCTTCACTTGCACACCGCTCAATAACCAACTCTGATACTATTTGTAACAACTTAAGCTCACCGCTAATAGATATTGTCAACTTTGGATTACGTATCGCCGTCAACCTCACAATTTTAAAACACTTCTATTAAGGAGAAGTTTTCACACCCTTATAAAAAATCTTTTGTTCCTCTATCCAACCGATGTGGGATCTCACAATCTCACCTCCCTTCAAGACTCAACGTCCTCACTGACACTCGTTCTCTTCTCCAACCGATGTGGGATCTCACAATCTAACCTCTCTTCGAGGCTCGGTGTCCTTGCTGACACACCACTTGGTGTCTAGTTCTAATACTATTTGTAACAGTCCGAGCCACCACTAGGTGATACTGTCCACTTTGGCTCTCACTGTCAACCTCACAGTTATAAAATGCATCTCCTACGTAGCTGTTTCTACACCCTTATAAAGAATGTTGTATTCCCCTTTTCAATCTCACACCCGTTCGAGACCCAACATCCTGTGAGTATCATAAATTATACCTCAACTATCAGGATTTTGTCCTAGGAGGAAAGCAAGACGGTACCGATCGGGACGGGCAAACAAGAACCACAATTTGCAGCAAGATCTGATAATTAAAAGGGGAAAAAGACCTTACTTTCGTTAATACAATCAGATCTCTTTTGCTATACACAACTAAGCCTAAGTCAGAATCATTCTCATATTTCACTATTGATTCGGCAAAGCTCGAGCATAAATCTTAAGGTTGAGTATTGGTTAGACGTCGAGGAGTACCGATCTCACAAGCGTTAACCCGGGCAGCAAAGCGAAGCGAGCAGAGTGACTCACTGGCCGAGGACGAATCAGGAGAGATATTTACAAACATCAACGTCTTCGAATCTCCGCCCAGACATGGCTAGAATTAGAACGATTATATGAGAAAATGACATTTCAGATACAGTCTAAGAGCACGGACTTGTGAATGAACAAGTACCTGAAGAAGATAGGTAAGCTTCGAGTTTCGAAATGGAACGTGTTCCTTCTTCTTCGCCAAAGCAAATATAACATCACTTAAAGACGATAAACTTCGATTTATGGCCTAATTTCAAACAAGAAAATTAAAAGATTATGAGCGGAATTTAAAACAAAGATATGAGAGTAGCAATGAATTACTTGGGTTTCTTTCAGTCGATCTCCGGTTGACCCGCTCTTGGAAAGACGCTCGCTCCCGGCAAGATCGATTAAGTTCAAAATGCCTTGTACTTGTTGATCGGTACTCTAGCGAATGCAAAATCATTAGAGTGAGTTCATGGATAACTTGGAGTAGAGGAACCATTTCAAATTATAAATGGTGATCGACCGTAATTTACCTCGTTGATACCGGATATTTTGAGAGTGAACACGAAATGACTTCTTGATGATTGCTCGTTCATTTGGGTTTTGCCAACGGATCTAAGGGAAAAAAAAAATATAATGCAGTTAAGAGGAACGCCTATCAAGTAAACATGGAATACTTGCGGTGAGGCTTGATGATAAATAAGCAACGACACTGTAACAGTTCAAGCCCACCGCTAACCGATATTGTCCTCTTTGGGCTTTTCTTTTCGGACTTCCCAAATAAACATTTTTAAATCGTGTCTACTAGGGAGAGGTTTCTATATCCTTATAAAGAATGTTTCATTCTCCTCCTCAACCGATGTGGAATCTCACAATCCACCCCCCTTCAACGTCCAGCGTCCTCACTGACACTCGTTCCCTTCTCCAGCTGATGTGGGACCCCCCAACCCACCCCCTTCAAAGCCCAACGTTCTTGTTGAAACACCGTCTTGTGTCCACCCCACTTCGGGGCTCAGCCTCCTCGCTAGCACATCGCCCGGTGTTTGGCTCTGATACCATTTGTACAAGCCCAAGCCCACCGCTAGCAGATATTTTCCTCTTTGGACTTTCCCTTTCGAACTTCCCCCAAAGTTTTTAAAACGTGTCTGCTAGGGAAAGGTTTCCACACCCTCATAAAGAATGTTTCGTTCTCCTCCCCAACCGATGAGGAATCTCACCGACATCATTGTGTCGAAAATAACATACTAATCGGAACATATATAGCTACATCGAAAAAGTGAGCATTGTGCATTGCAGGTTAAGAGCATTAGTGGAAGTCCATATGAATGCAAAAGTTATTATACCTGCTCCGAGAAGCTTGCTCTAATAGAAACGAGACCTCCCTAGCGCTACGAACATCCACGATGGTAAGATCCGAAACTTGAGTATTTCCACTTGCATCGTGTTTGATTGCATACGGTTTTATAGGAGAACCATTTTCTGATCGTAGCACGTCTGGAGCTGTTCGATTTGTTGATAGTAAATCATAGATCGTTTCGTTGTATATTTCCAACATCGATACCTAGAAGACGTTGAGAAGTTCAACAAAAATGTTCTAGAATATGACAACAGAAGAGACACATACAATAGATGTTCTTTCTTTATCACCTGCATTTCATATTTCCAACCCTGGAGTTGAAGAGATTGTCGCGTTTGAAATATTTGTTCCAACGATCGAGGTATCAGTCCCTTCTCCTCGAGGAGCCCTGGTCGACCCATCATTGTATAGGTTTTTCCCGAACTCGTTTGTCCGTAGGCGAATATGCAAACCTAACAGAAATAGCATTCACTAATGAACTTGAAACAGTCTGATGAAATAACTCAATTGTCTTATCTTGAATTAATATCCTCCAGAAAGCAATCTTTTAACAATAATCTTTTAACAGTGAAGAATATAAGTTTTGGTATGCACATGTGAGATCCCACGTCGGTTGGGGAGGAGAACGAAGCATTCTTTATAAGGGTGTGGAAACTTCTCTCTAGGAGGCGCGTTTAAAAACGGGAAGCCCGAAAGAGAAAACTCAAAGAGGACAATATCTACTAGTGGTGGGCTTGAGCTGTTACAAATGGTATCAGAGCTAGACACCGGACGATGTGCCAGCGAGGAAGCTAAGCCTGAAAGGGGGTGGACACGAGGCGGTGTACCAGCAAGGACACTGGGCACCGAAGGGGGTGGTTCTACATCGATTGGAGAAGGGGACGAGTGTCATCGAGGATGCTGGGCTCTGAAGGGAGATGGATTGTGAGATCCCAGATCGGTTAGAGAGGAAAACGAAACATTCTTTATAAGGGTGTGGAAACCTCTCCGTAGGAGACGCGTTTTACAAACCTTGAGGGGAAGCCCAAAAGGGAAAGCCTAAAAATGACAATATCTACTAGCGGTAGGCTTGTACGGTCACAAATGGTATCAGAGCTACACCGGGCGATGTGCCAGCAAGGAGGTTAAGCCTGGAAGGGGGGAGGACACGAGGTGGTGTACCAGCAAGGACGCTAGGCCTCGAAGGGGGTGAATTGGGGGGTCCCACATCGATTGGAAAAGGGAACGAGTGCCAGCGAGGACACTGGATCCTAAAGGGAGGTGAATTGTGAGGTCCCACGTCGGTTGGGGAGGAGAACAAAGCATTTCTTATAAGGGTGTGGAAACCTCTCCCTAACAAACGCGTTTTAAAAACCTTGAGGGGAAGCCCGAAAGGGAAAGTCCAAACAGGACAATATCTGCTAGCGGTGGGCTTGGGCTTGGGCTGTTACAACACGTGCTCGAATCAGATTCATAAACTATTTCATCGACCATTCAAGTTCGTTTTTTTTTTTCTTTTGTCAAAAGTTGGTAGATATTGCTCCGATTATTCAAGAAAATCGGCCAAATTATCGAAATAAATCCTTCGATGATGCTATATTATTACCTTATATCCATCGAGGGCACTTTGAACAAGCTGGGAAATCTCTACAAAGACGTCTTCTTGTGTTGCTTCTGGAGCGAAAACCTTGTCATATGTGAAAGAATGTCTTTGTCCTGACATTATTCAATATCACATTGAATTACGAGAGCTCGAAGGCAACGTATCATACGAAAACAGTACAGTAGGCATGAATATTGTTCATAAGAAGTATACCATTTTGCACGAGATCAATTCCTCGTCCAAGAGATTCCACCGATGATGGATACGAGATAAAATTTCCTTCGGGACTAGAACGTTCATCAGGTAACAGAGGTCGTACTCGACAAAATACACGAATGTTCCCTTTCAATTCCTGTATTACAAAAGAGCCAAGTGAGTATCAACAATACAGTGGTTGACAAGAACATGGGCATTACCAAGATGGTATTGTGCAATTTTTTCCGAAGCTTCTCTCCTTCCATAAGCTTATTTTCTGCATCGGCAAGTCGTTGTTGTAACTCACGTACGAGCCTCTTTTGATCTTCGAATTCATGCATCGTCTCCATTGCAGTTAGATCAGAGACCTAGCACGAGAAATGCAAAACCCACTTGATCATCTTAACATTAAACGCTTTCAGCGTAAAATAACTAGTTTGATGTCTTTGAAGTCGTTTACGAACCTGCAGCTTGTTTTCTGCAGCAGCTAGATGATTTTGTAATGTTCTTAGCTCGATACTTTGTGAAGAACACGTTGCCTGTAAAAGAACTCAAAGATCATTAAACGACTTCTAAATTCCGACTTGTAAACAAATAAGGATCAATGTAAAAACCTCTAATTCATTTGTTTTTTCCTTCATTTCGTTCAGCTCCTCACAGTACTTTCCCGTAGACTCCCTGCACTTCTCTACTTCATCTGACAAATTCTGAACCAGAGATAGTTGACGATCTCGATCGTCTCGAACCTGTTGTATTTCTCTTCTTAAACACATAACTTCGTTCATCATAGCATCCTTTTGCTTTACTGCTTCGTCTTGAGAAGCCTATAATCAGAATCCAGACATTGATGATTCACGACAGACCGTAAAAATGCACGGTGAATCTTATAGAAACGATACTCACTTTAGATAGAGCAAGTTCACCCTTGATCATACCGAGATCCTCCACCATGGCAGCTTTTTCTTTCTCTACACGTTTGAGGTCATCTTCAGCTGTCGAAAGCTCCGTATGAAGTTTGCCATTATATTGCTGTAAACTAGTAATGTAATCTTGCAACCGCTTGTACATTTCATTAAGAGACGATATCTGCAGAATTCCCACGAGTCAATGTCAGAACATTTGTTGTGTTTAGTACATTGATCAGTTCAGTTCCGATTCTACCTTTTGATTCGCACTCGAGAGCTCACGTTGAGCCCTTGCAAGCTCCTCAAAGGCTGAAGCCTGTGACCTCTCCATGATCAACCTAGCCTCTTTCTCCTTCGTGAGAGATTCTACTGCAGCCTGACAGTGACGATCAAAATCTAAGCAACTGTAACAACTCAAGTCTACCGCTAGCAGATATTGTCTTCTTTGGGTTTTTCCTTTCGGGCTTCCCCTTAAGGTTTTTAAAAAGCGTCTACTACAAAGAGGTTTGGATCCAAACCCTTATAAAGAATGATTTGTTCTCCTCCCCAACCGATGTGACGATCAAAATCTAAGCAACAATGTAACAACCCAAGTCTACCGCTAGCAAATATTGTCCTCTTTGGGCTATCCCTTTCAAGCTTCCCCTCAAGTTTCGTGCCTACCGCTAGCCGATATTGTCCTCTTTGAGCTTCTCCTCAAGGTTTTCAAAACGCGTTTGCTAGAGGGAGGTTTCCACACCCTTATGAAAAATGTTTCGTTCTCCTCCACAACCGATATAGGATTTCACAATCCACCCATCTTCAAGGCCCAACATCCTCGCTGGCACTCGTTTCTCTCTCCAATCAACGTGGGATCTCACAATCCACCCCCTTTGGGACCAGCGTCCTCGTTGGCACACTACCCGGTGTCTGTCTTTAATACCATTTGTAACAACCTAAACCCACCGCTAGCAGATATTATCCTCTTTGAGCTTTCCCTTTCGAGCTTCCCCTCAAAGTTTTTAAAACGCGTCTACTAGAGAGATATTTTTCACACCCTTATAAAGAAAGTTTCATTCTCCTCCCAAACCGACATGGGATTTCACAAACACAGCAAGACTTCCAACACTAACACTTAAAAGCACGATACAAAGCTTACCAACTTATCCGATTCTTCTTTCGAGAATTTCTCTTGCAAAAAAGCATTGTTCTTCCTAAGCTCCACGACAATCGAATTCAATTCTTCCTCTTTCTTCTTCACTATCATCTCTATCAAAAAACAAATACAAACAACAACAAAAAAGAAAACGGTCAATAAAAAGCAAAAAAGGCTTAACAATCATACAAAACATCAAGAACACAAGATCTTGAAGATACCCATTTCACTGAACTTGATCTCAGAGGACTCCAACTCATCTTGTAGCTTCTTCTGCTCTAATAAGTAGCTATATTCAAGCTCTTGGAACCATTTGATGCATTGTTTAAGCTTTTTAATGTACTCAACCATGTTATCACATTTTTCCTGAAAGCCAACAAAAGGGTATCATCAAAAAGTGCCATAGCCACCAAGAACTTCTCAAATTCAAGCAACCCTTTGAACTGATCTAAGAAAAAAATGGTATCAGCTCTGAATTACCTTAACAGCTGAAAATGAGGGACTGACCTTAAGATTAAACCTGTCCTTCCTTTTAAGCTTCTCATTCAACAGAGCCTCAACGTCTTCTTTAGTGAACTCAATGCCACCATAATCAGAGCCAGCAATGCTCGTCGGAGTACTGGTAAGACAAAGCTCCTGTCCGCCGTTAACCACCGAGAAGGCCAACCGAGCCCTTCCATTAGTCGGCGTTCCAACCATTATAGCCTCTAAAATTACTCACCCCTAATCTATAACACCCAGTTCATTACCAAAAGAGATAGAACAGAGAGGTGATGGATCATAATCCAAACCCAAAAGAGGCAAAAACAACACAAAAAACAAGAAACCCAGAACAGGGAAATCGCTCAAATCTTGAAAAATGGAAGAAAATACTGAATCTAAGACATGGGGAGAAGGATTGAAGCGAAGATCAACAGAAAAAAATATAATATTTGAAGAAGAAGAGGCAAAAAAAGAGTTAAGCATGTAGTTGTGGGGCCATTGATTGCATTTAAAGCTAACGATTATGGATGTATATGTACTGCAGCCGCTTGCTTGAACGAGCAGGAAAGGGGCTCAAAGGGGTGCACAGAAATGGCCAATGGGGCTCTGAGGAGTATAGATTTGGAGTATAAACTGGTAAAAACCTAGCCGGAAAGAGGGATTTTGGGGGAAATCGTGGGATCTTGGCGTTTTGAGCAGAGAACTTCATGGGTTGTTCTTGTTTGGTATAGAAAAACACGGATTCCTGGCCTTTTTGAAATTTTTTTTTTTTTTTACTGTTATCAATGGAGAGTGGAAATTTTTTTAAATGGGGTTTTGGAGAATCGGATGGGAAGCATGTGAGTTGTTCTTTAGGGGATGAAGATCATGAAGCCACGTTTGTTTTCGGTCCCGCCGATTCCATAAATCCATTTCGACAGCTCTCAGAAAATAAATATAAAAACAAAAGAAAATCTTTGTTTGGATAAAGATTTTAGCTAAATATATTTTATATTATTGTTTAGTGTTTCCCATGTTTTTCTAGTTTAGGACTAATTTCTTAGCTAAGTTTGACCATGGGAGGAGTAAGAGATCGAACCATTTATTTCCTGAACTATGTTCAAATTGATTTCATTCGTTTCAGTTTTTAAAATTTAATAATTGTAGAAGTAAGAGATCGAGATTCTCAGTAACAATTAACGTTTTATTTACTGAGTTATGCTCAAATTGACTCAACTTTTACTATAAGGTAAAAAAAAACGATAAATTTTTACCTTACATTTAAAATTTTGTTGATTGAACTTTAGTTAAATTCATCTCATAGTCGTTTAATTTTACCTTACAGTAAAATTTAAAATTTTAAAAAATAGTTTAAAATAAACAGTAAAAATTAAAAATAATGTTTGGTTGGATTAAAAAAAAAAGTAATTAATAAATGAGAAAATAAATATGGTTGCTTACTTAGAAGACAATGCCACCTCAAAAAAGAAATAAATTTTCTAAAATAATATATTAAAGACAAAATTCCCTCACCTAATAATTGATTGATTAAATTTTTAAGAAAATTACAATTATTATTATTATTATATTTAATACAAATGGAGGCCATTAATTACTTTATAATTGAGATTAATATTTGTATTAATTAAATAAATAATAATTACTTTTCTCTAATGGCGATGAAGAAGAAGTTGTTGGTATCTCAATTCATTTTTTGGTGCTCAGCTGCAACTCTTTACAAGCCTTCTTCTTTACACTATCTCTCTCGATCTAGTAGTACGTGTTCGGGTTTTGAAATTTGTCAACGTCGATACAGTTTGATCGGTAAAAACCCTTATAGCTTTGACTGAGATTTTAGTGTTTTGAATTTTTTATCCTCACGTGTTACTGATGTGAAAAAAATCATTGAGAGTCTGTCAACTTGAGCATAGTTCAATTAGTTAAGGTATCATAACATCGACTAAGATGTTTGAAAGATCCCTATCACATAGCTCGGTTGTAAATACTCGAGCTTTTGAAATTTGGTTAACTTGAAAATATAGTTCAGCTAGTTTAGGTATTATAATATCGATTAAAAGTTCAAATCTCCATCTTCAAAAGTTGATAATCTCTCTCTCTCTCTCTCACTCGATTTTGTAGTACAAGCTCGAGCATTTGGAATAACTTGACAATTTGAATATCATTTAACAACTAGCTACAAACGTCAAATATTCATATCTTCTCGAAGCTTCATTCTCTGAATATTGTAGGATTAACATGTATTATCGGTTTTCAAGTTATTCAAAATTTACAACAGTAGAATTTTCTTTAAGAAAATATTACACCAGAAAGTGATAGACTCGAAGAACGAGTCTATAACTTTTGTTTCAAACCGTCCCAGTTACAAACACTTGAAACCCAATATACCAACTATTGTTACGCAAGTCATATAAAGTTTCGAGACCGTGCTTTTCTGTAATTAGGGTCGGGAAGAGAATTCAACGTGATTATAATTCGTTCTTGTAGGTAGCAGTGTTTCTCCAACCTTGGTGTTTTTCCGGTAAATTAACTTAGTTGCTTATGCCATATTCCAGCACTAGAACAAGCTACTTTTTTCGATACTCACGTAACTACGATCAATCGAAATGAACATAACCCGAAAAAAAATGTTTTTTTTTTGAAACAATTGAATCTGCCGACACTAACATATGAAACTCAAAAGACATTGACTTGTGTCCTTATTTAAAAGCATTAGCTACACCTTTCTTCACCAAAAGGAACAAAGACAACGACAGATCCCTAATGTCCTATTCCCTTTGATGTTAATGGATGCCCTTTTTAATATTCCAAAATTAAAATTAATTCCTTTTTTTTTTTAATTGTCGGTGCTAATTATTAAAACAATGTTTCTTCAAAATTTATAACATTGGTTTTAAAAGAAATAATGTGAATTTAATTAATTAAATGTATTAATTAATCATTTATTCAAGTTCTCGATTTGAATATTTGTTATTATTGTAATATGACTAAATTAATAAAAAAAAATACTTATAAACTTTATACTTTATCTAAAAAAAAATAAAAAATATCCTTTAATTTTTTTTTTTTTCTAAAAGTTTAATAATGTTATTTTTGAAAATTTATGAGAATTATTTAAAAAGTGTTTTTTTTTTATTTAAAAAAAATAAGAAAAAACACCTCTCCTGAGTACTGTAGCTTAAGTGAGCTACAGTGTGGCACATACGTGTGGCACAGTGTGGGCGAGCGTGTCGAGACGGGTGTCTCGGACGACTTCCTTTGAAATGAGTTTTTCAAGGATAGTACCGGACGACACATGTGTGTTGTTGGTATTGCGCCCCAACCTGCATGTTGGAGGTTGCTACATACACCCGTTATTCGGCACGGTATCCGTAAATAACATGGTATGGGCACGGGAGGGCTAGTGCCTCGATAGAACCCAGATGGATGGATGTTCGAGAAGTCCCGATGAAATGAACAACATGCGGGCTTGTTCTCAATGGCATGACCAATGACACCCTGAAACTCGGGATTGCGTCAAGGCATATGAGCCATGTCGATGGAGATCAAGATGACAAGATGAGACGCAATGGTGCATTGAGAGACCTTGACCCCGAGCAGAGGCAAGATTGAGCCAAATGACTTGGCATAGTATAGAGGCAAGTCAGATGTGTCGCAGATGATTGAACATGCACGTGCAAGTGGCGTGTGTGGTCGAATAAGCTTGGATTCCGCATAAGCGATGTTCGATTAACGAAGACAAACCTCACCTAAGGTTCAACGAAGCCACAAAGTCGGGACGAAAAACATATATGGGGCTTAGTTCCCCTTAAGGCTGGTCGCGGTAAAAAATGTAGGACCGTAACCGTTGAAACCCTTTGAAAGTTCAAAAGTATTTTTAAAGTAAATTTTTAATTATTTCTGAGCATAAATGAGAATAGTATATATCTTAACCAGTTCAATTATAAACGTTAAAAAATAAAATGAAATAATGTAAAGGGTAATTATAACATTATAATGGTGATTAGATAGAAGATGATGATTAAATTAATAATAATTAGGGCTTAATAAGATTTGAAATGTTGTTCGCTGTTGTTAAATAAATTTCGGATACTTATGACAAATTTTCTTGAATTTAAATGTCTGAAGTATTGTTCTTTGCTATAGAATGAGTTTCAGATACTTATGATGAATTTTTTTGAATTGAAATGTCTCAAGTGTTGTTCTTTGCTGTAGAATGAGTTTCAGATACTTATGACGGATTTTCTTGAATTTATATGTTTGAAATGTTGTTCGTTGTTGAATGAGTTTTCAAATACTTCTAACGGGTTTTCTTGAGCTTTCAGATACTTCTGACGGGTTTTATTGAATTTATAATATGAAATGAGTTTTCAAAATAATTATGATGGATTTTTTTAAAAAAAAAATGAAAAATTAAAAAACAATTGACCTGAGACAATGATAGTAAAATAAAAAAATAAAATTGTGATTATATATATAATTGTAGAAATATTTTAAAAAAAAATTGTCACAATTGGAAAATGTCAAAATAAATAAATAAATAAATAAAAGAGATGCCAAGACTCCATCAAACAATTTACAAGGTCGGCAGGTCTTTTCTATTTCTCTTAAATAGTTTTTTTTTTAATAAAAAAATTTAAATTCTTATATTTTATAATAAATTATTGGCTTTAATTATAAATAAAGTCAATATCTACACTTTTTTATATTTATTTAAGATATTAATTCACCATAATTCACTAAGTCAATTAATATTTAAATAATTAATTATTAAATTATATTCAGAGAATTTTTTTATATAATAAAAAAATCCTAATAAATAATGTATTTATTTAAGATATAATAAAATAAAGGAATAGAATAAATTAATATGAGGAAAATTGGAAGCATCATGGTTGGGCCGAAGAACGACAATCTGGCCCAAACCCACTTCTGGAAAAAGGGGGAAAAAGGGGAGAGAATATGGAGATGCGGGGTATCGATCCCCGTACCTCTCGCATGCTAAGCGAGCGCTCTACCATCTGAGCTACATCCCCATCGATGAACGTCTCGGTATATATATATATAATATATTATTTTTATTTTTTTTAGCTTTTATTTTTCATAAAAATCGACCATTAATAAAAATACCCATAAAATTCTAAATTGTTGAATTAAAATTTTGTTCGAAAATCGACATTATGAAGCTCATGGTGTTCGATAGAAAATCCAAGGTTGTCGAATGCACAATAGGTTTCCGGTTTCCGGTTTCCGCCTTGGCGCGGTATATTAAAAAAAAATCATCTTTTAAAAATAAATTTGAGATATTTTAATTTTCTTTAACGAGAAACGAGGAAAATTCAATTATAATAAATAAGATATTTTATAAAGTTGAAATTTGGAGTACGCAATAGGTTTCCGGTTTCCGGTTTCCGGTTTCCGCCTTGGCGCGGTATATTCAAAATTGACCAATTGGAGACTTTTTAAAAATTGCGGGCCCACATCGAAAACGCCCTTTCCATGTGGATGGCTTTTTTCATATATTTTTTTAAATAATAATTTAATTTAGAAAACGACCAATTTGTGTGTATAAAAAAAAAAAAAAAAAAGGTCATAAATTCCTTTTTTTTTATATTTTTTTAACTAAATAAATAAATATATATATAAATTGATCTCACATTTTTTTTAAGATAAATTAATTATATCTCTAATTTGGTATAAATTTACCAAATTTCTTGTTATATAAATTTTATCTTAAATTAATAAAAATTAGAAAAAAATGGACGAAAATATTCATTTAGTTGTTAATTAAAAAAAAAAAAACTTAAAATTTGAAGAAAAATAAATTTTAATTTGCTTATTAAATTATAATTTAGTAACATATTATCCAAATCTTTATCTTATTTAAAAACTTATATCTACTGTAATGGCTCAGATCTAATGCTAGCAAATATTGTCTTTTTTGATCTTTTCTTTCGGGCTTTCGTTCAAGGGTTTAAAATAGGGAAGGTTTTAACATCCTTATAAATAATGGTTTGTTCTCCTCTCCAACTAATGTGGGACATCACACGTACAAAAACATGATAAGAAATAAATAAAAAATTTCATCAAAAAGCAAGTATATCGACTCATAATATCTAGTGTCCTATCCATTATAGTTTAACTGTAATTCAAATATAAAAATTTAAAATAAAAAAGTGGATTTAATGGCAAAATTTAGTTGAAGAATTTTCAGGAAGGAAATGGAAATGTCTGATTTGCAATCTCCACGAATTTAGATTGAGAAGTTTTAGAGAAAACGAATTGAATAAAATCAATACCACCGTTGAATGTGGTCTCGTTTTCCGCACCTTGTGTTCAAAAGAACTCTCTAACAACGAAATTTCGCCTTCTTTCCAACGCGTTTGGTCAAATGTTTCCAGCGTCGGCGAATCCTCCGACCTTCTTTTGGTGGATTTGGTCAGAATCGGAGTCCCATTGGAGGCCTTTCCAATGCGTCTGTTGCTCTTGATTATCATCGATTCGTCTTTTGTAAGGGGGCTTTCATCGCTCTTATTTTGTCAATCTTTTCGTTAAATATGGAATCGCCTCCTTGGCTGCTTGCGTTATCCTATTGTTTCTGGAATAAATGATTGGAATCGATCATCGTCGAGCTCTGTTTTGCGATTTTTTTTTTTTTTTTTTTTTTTAATCAGGAATTCTTGTTTTGATGTTCTGCGATTTCGTGGATTCGTGTTTCTGAAAGTTTGAGGTGATTTTGTTGAAGGTTGGAATTGTTTGGATGAGTTATCTTAGTTAGGGTTGGGGAGAGATGAAAATGTGAGGATATTATGCTTTTATAATGACATTTCCACAACTTATGGGTGTTGCAAAAAGGAGATGTTTGGTTGTTCTGGTGATTCTTGTCTGTGTTTCTTTAGCAACTTGCTTGAAGGATCACGAGGAAGAGGAGCTGATTCTGAGTCAACTAGCTGACCCAATTACTGGGGATATCGACACAGAGATGGTGAGCAATTATGCTTATGATATGAATGAGACTAATATCTTTTTATGTTCTTTAGAACAACAAATTTTAGTTCGTATTTCAGCTTCATCTGTCTTAAACCTTTGTGTTCCTTAACTGTTAATGACAGATTCAAAGGCAGCCTTGCTTAAAGTATATGATCTTGCAACTCTAGAATGTTATTTAGACTGATTAAGTGCAGCAATTATGTTTAGTTTTGGAGATAATTGATCTTATGTTTGTTCTTCACCATGTTTGTGTTATATTTAATAAGCCCAATAAGTGAGTAGAGCATAATGTGAAGGAAATTATCTTGGGGTCTGGTGATTAGTGATAGGAATTTCCAAGCCAACCACTAGTCGATATTGTCTTCTTTGAGCTTTCCCTTTCGGGTTTTCCTTCAAGGTTTTTAAAACACGTCTGCTAGAAAGAGGTTTCTACACCCTTATAAAGAATGTTTCGTTCTCCTCCCAACCAATGTGAGATCTCACAATCCATCCCCTTCGGGGCCTAGCGTCCTTTCTGACACTCGTTCCCTTCTCTAATCGATGTGGGACTCCCCAATCCTCCCTTTCGAGGCCCAACATCCTTGCAGACACACCACTTCATGTCCACCCCTCTTCGAGGCTCGGCCCCTTGCCCGGTGTCTAGCTCTGATACCATTTATAACGGACCAAGCCCAGCGCTAGCAGATATTGTCTTCTTTGGGCTTTCCTTTTCGGACTTCCCTTCAAGGTTTTCTCCTCCCCAACCAATGTGGGATCTCACATATGCATTCATACCCTTAATTATTAATTTCTTTCTGGCTTTATATCTTCGAAAGTTGTGTACTGATGATATTATCGTTTTGTTTTCCACCTTTTCGGAGCAGTCTTCAACCCTACCACATACGTTTTAGAAGCAAAAAAAAATTAAAAACAAAATAGTTATTCCCAACTGCTAGGTTAGAAAAATATGTACCTCACACTTTTGTTTATTTCTGTCTTCAGTCTCTTGGTTTATTAGTGGCTTAAGATCTGCACACATCCTAAGCTGAGGTTTACTTATTTTAAATTCAAAACATTGCTGCAGGCTGAGCTGTTACTGTTTAAATGCAACTTGGATTTGCTTCAGTTAAAGGAAGCTGCAGATGGTACTGAATTGTGCTTTGAAGAAAGACCCGATAGCACAAATGGTATTAATTTTGAATGTCAGGTGCTGACGAAAGGAAAAACAAACAGAATGCTAAGCGCCATGCATCCCCAGATGAAGCAAACTCTTTTAGATTGTTTAAGAAAGAATTTTCACGTTTCTGGAAACGACTACAATTCTAAAGCTTGGTACCCCACATACCTGGAGTCATTGTTTTTGATGCCTGGTAGTTTTAGAAGGAAGTTAAGTTCCAGATGGCATCGAAGTGCTAAAGAAGTGTCGAAATCTTCAGATCTCGAACATCTTTCAATAAAACTTTCTAGCACAAGTAGTCAAAAAGAAAAGAAATCTGATCATCAACAAACAATTATCATTGCTGTTGTTGTAACAGCAACAGTGACTTTTATTATTGTAGCTCTGCTCTTTATATGCTATAATAGTATTAGCTCCAGAATGAAGCAAAATGATGAAAATCATGCAAGGCCTCTCCTAAGCTTGAGCATAAGTGAGTACTACTCTATTCTGTGTTCTTACAAGCTTGTTTTGAAACTCTATTTTAGTTTATCTTAACGTTTTTCCATGACCTTTCAGATTCTTCACCAAATTTTTCTGCCTTCGGGAATTCTTTTAAGGAAGACAAGTACATGAATCAAGCATCTAGCTTGAGTCAACACCAGAGAGCTCCATCTTTGGATGGTAGCCTGCAGCTTGTCTCTGATGGTGCACGTATTTCGATGCAGGGGCCTCCATCTTTTGAAGCTGCTGGAATTGTCAATAATTCATCTTTTGGATCAGTGAATTTGGCTGGGAGTTCTAATAATTTGCTGCCACCTCCTCCTGGAGCAGTGCCAGTCAACTCAGAGATTATGCCTCCTCTGAAGCCTCCTCCTGGCAGGGCTGTTCCCCTGCCTCCTGAACGCCCCAAGTCTTTTAAGCCTCCATCCAGCATGGCTACTCCTCCTCCGCCTCCACCACCTGCACCACCACCAGAACTTCCTGGAGATTCAGGTCACCCTCCCGGACCTCCTGGAAATTCAGGTCTTCCTCCTGTACCTCCTGGAAGTTCAGGTCTTCCTCCTGTACCTCCTGGAAATTCAGGTCTTCCTCCTGTACCTCCTGGAAGTTCAGGTCTCCCTCCTGTACCTCCTGGAAATTCAGCTGTCCCTCCTGTACCTCCTGGAAATTCAGGTCGCCCTTCTGGACCTCCTCCACCTCCACCACCTGGAGCCAACAGGGCAGGCCCTCGCCCACCACCACCTCCCGGAAGTGGTAATGCTCCTCGGCCACCGCCATTTGCACCCAAAGGTGGAAATGCACCTCGACCTCCAAGGGGTTCTGCTTTAGGTGGTGATAATGGTATGGAAGATTCGGGTGTCCCCAAAGCCAAATTGAAACCGTTTTTCTGGGACAAAGTTCTTGCAAACCCAGATAATACCATGGTCTGGCATCAGATAAAAGCAGGGTCTTTCCAGTATGTTATTATAAGTTTCACTCCTTTTGCACCACCATTGCTTTTAAATAGTTTTACAAGTTGCTGAAAGCATTTAATCTAATTCATACAGATTCAACGAGGAGATGATAGAAACTCTTTTTGGATATGCACCAGCAGATAAAAACAAAACTGATGGTAAGAAGGAGCCATCATCAAAAGATCCTGTACAGCAGTTCATTCAGATCATTGATGCAAAGAAAGCGCAAAATCTGTCCATTCTTTTACGAGCACTGAATGTGACAAGAGAAGAAGTTTGTGATGCACTTCATGAAGGTAATCTTACCTGATATTGACTTCTTGAGCCTATTGAGCCTATAAATTATAGGAGCCTCTCATCTCTAGCTCATTGAATGATGCAAAAACAAGAAAGCTGGCATACCTAAGACAATACTCACAATACTCCTAGACTTGGGTTGAGAATCAATTTTGTGAGATCCCACGTTGGTTGGGAAGGAGAACGAAACACTTTTTATAAGGGTGTGAAAACCTCTCCCTAGCAAACACGTTTTAAAAACTAGAAAGCCTAAAGAGAACGATATCTGCTAGCAGTGGACTTGGGCTGTTACAAATAGTATCAGAACTAGACATCAGGTGATGTGCCAGCGAGGAGGATGAGACCCAAAGGGGGTGGATTGAGGGGTCTCACATCGATTAGAGAAGGGAACGAGTGCCAACGAGGATGCTAGCCCCCGAAGGGGGTGGATTATGAGATCCCACATTGGTTGGGGAGGAGAATGAAACACCCTTTATAAGAGTAAAACTCTTCCTAGCCGACGCGTTTTAAAAACCTTGAGAGAAAGTCTGAAACAGAAAATCCAAAAACGATAATATCTACTAGTAGTAGGTTTCGGCTGTTACAAATTTACTAATTAGTTTCGTGGTGCCATTTCTGTTACGGTAGGAATTATTACACGTGTCATTGTTATTGAACACCGTGTGGCGGGAAGAAAATCTTACAGACGGTAAAAAGGAAGGTGCCCCTGTAATCTACATAACATATCTATCTTACTTATCTGCCTGTTTTCAGCAGCCATTTTCCCAGTGGCATGCATAATTTTTTTTGATTGCGCATCTTATATTCTCATGATATGGTCTTGATCATATTCTAACCTGTATCAGGAACTGATCTTCCTGCTGAACTTCTTGAGAACTTACTGAGGATGGCACCAACACCAGAAGAAGAACTCAAGCTTAGACTGTTCAGTGGGGAGACTTCTCAACTCGGAAATGCCGAGCGGTTCCTTAAAACGATAGTCGATATCCCATTTGCTTTCAAAAGGATGGAATCTCTGCTATTCATGAGCACTATTCAGGAGGACATCGCCATCACTAAAGAGTCCTTTGTTAACCTGGAGGTACAACATTTGCCACTATTACTTTTTAGTGCTTAGAACTCTCAATATCATTGTTAGGTCAATATTAGTATCGAACGAGTTTGTTTCTCCTCCGTCCCTGGACTTCCTGACTAACTTTGGATTGGTATCGACTTTACATCATAACTGGACAGATCGCTTGCAAGGAACTTAAGAGCAGCAGGCTGTTCCTCAAACTGCTAGAAGCTGTTCTTAAGACGGGTAATCGGATGAACGATGGAACTTTTCGAGGTGGCGCGCAAGCATTCAAATTGGACACTCTCTTAAAATTGTCAGATGTGAAAGGAAAAGATGGGAAGACTACACTATTACACTTTGTAGTTCAGGAGATAATCCGCACAGAAGGGATAAGAGCTGCCAGGAATGCCACTGGAAGCCAAAGCTTCTCAAGCACCTCATCAAAGGAGATGCTGGATGGAACTACTCACGATCCAGACGAGCATTTCCGTAACTTGGGTCTTGAGGTCGTGTCGGGGTTGAGCGGCGAACTTCAGAATGTGAAGAAAGCAGCGACCATAGATGCCGATGCCTTGACTGGTACCGTTTCTAAACTTGGCCATGGACTGTTGAGTTCAAGAGACTTTTTGAACAAAGACATGGAGAATCTAGGTGAAGAAAGTAGATTTCATCAGACACTGAAAAGCTTTGTGCAGAATGCTGAGGTTACTATCATGGCTCTCTTGGCAGAAGAAAAAAAGATCATGGAAATGGTGAAAAGCACGGGTGATTACTTCCATGGAAATGCTGGGAAGGATGAGGGCTTAAGGTTGTTTGTAATAGTGCGAGATTTCTTGATAATGATAGATAAGACATGCCGGGAGATAAAGGATGCACAGAAAAAACAGGCAAAGCAGGCGAAGGGACACAGAAAGGCAGCATCTTCTTCTGATATCAATCCCTCCCTTCCGTCTTCCGATACCAATCAACCCCCGTCCTCGTCTTCCGATACCAATCAACCCCCGTCCTCGTCTCAAGACACCAATCAAACCACGTCGACGTCTCAAGACACCAATCAAACCACGTCGTCGTCTCCTGATACCAATCAACCCCCATCCTCGTCTTCCGATACCAATCAACCCCCGTCCTCGTCTTCCGATACCAATCAACCCCCGTCCTCGTCTTCCGATACCAATCAACCCACGTCCTCGTCTCAAGACACCAATCAAACCACGTCGTCGTCTCAAGACACCAATCAAACCACGTCGTTGTCTCAAGACACCAATCCACCCATGTCGTCGTCTCAAGACACCAATCCACCCCCGTCCTCGTCTCCTGATGCCAATCAACCCCCTTCAGCTCCAGTTTCTGATCCACGCCACCCACCTCCTCCCCCATCATCGTCTTCTGATATCAATCAACCCCCTTCAGCTCCAGCTTCTGGTCCACCCCACCCACCTCCTCCCCCATCATCGTCTTCTTATACCAACCAACCCCCTTCAGCTCCAATTTCTTATCCACGCCACCCACCTCCCCCATCATCGTCTTCTGATACCAATCAGCCCCCTTCAGCTCCAGTTTCTGATCCACGCCACCCACCTCCTCCCCCATCATCGTCTTCTGATACCAATCAACCCCCTTCAGCTCCAGTTTCTGGTCCACCCCACCCACCTCCTCCCCCATCATCTTCTTATACCAACCAACCCCCTTCAGCTCCAGTTTCTGATCCACGCCACCCACCTCCCAATCTAAACCAGCTGATTTTCCCTGCAATTACTGATCGTCGGATGGGTAGCTCAAGTTCAAGTTCAGATGATGAAAGTCCATAGGTTATCTTATCAGCCATTGAAAAGGTGCCCAGCTCTCTGAATTGTTAGGCTCCATTTTGGACATAGGCAAATTCTTTAGCAATATGAAGAAGCTCCATGAATTGCCAATGTGCCCAGAGCACACTTAGAATTCTTGACGTTTTATCACCTTTGTTTTTCTGTAAAAAAAAACATCTAGTTTTGAAGTTTTTGGCAGTTGGAGCATTATTCACCATAGTTTGTATATATAGATTGTGTAAGATTATCAGTTATATATCTTCCTTTTTGATGTCATGAGAGCCCCAAAAGCTCAATATTAAAGAAGGGTTCTACACTAAATATGGCAACCAAAGTTCAAGATTTCCATGATCATGTATGAAGAACAAGTAGGAGGTGATATTAATAGATGATGATGATGATGATGATATTCACAACACTAAAGAAGTTCTAGCACTACTCCTTGAACTGTTACAAATTTCATAAGCAAAGATCCGTAATCTAAGAAAAATAATGTCAAAGGGGGGAAATTGAAAAATCTAAGAGCAAGAGAGAGCACTGTCATGACCGGAGCCAAATTTCATCAGAGCATTCAATGATTCAGTTCATCTGTTCCTACTACAGACAAATTTAGGGTTCATCATCACCACCAGCGTTCTTAGATGAAGTCCCTGTTTTCTTGGGTAGAAGAAGATTGTGAATGTTGGGCATAACGCCGCCATTAGCAATAGTCACATCGCCCAAAAGCTTGCTGAGCTCCTCATCGTTACGTACAGCGAGCTGAATGTGACGAGGAACAATACGCGTTTTCTTGTTATCTCTAGCAGCGTTTCCAGCGAGCTCCAAAACCTAAACATCAAGAATCCTTCGAGTTAATCTCAAAAGCAAGAAAATCAATCTAATTCTCAAACGCCTATGAAGGAATTAAGAAATAGGACACGAATTGGGGGAAAATTCGAAACCCTAGATCCATAAGGCGTGCTCAATTTCACAAAACCCTCACAGCGACAGAAACCAAAAGAAAAGGAAAAAGTTCCAAAATATCATACCTCAGCGGCGAGGTATTCGAGGACGGCAGCGAGGTAAACCGGAGCACCGGCACCAACACGTTCGGCGTACTTGCCGGCTTTGAGAAAACGAGCAATCCGACCGACGGGAAACTGCAACCCGGCTTTACTACTCCTTGAGGTGGCCTTTTTAGCGGCACCGGATCCTAGGGTTTTGCCTCTACCGGCCATTAGTTGAGATCTGTTGGACGGTGAAGAAGAACGAAAGAATTGAAGAGAAAATGGGAAGCAATTTTCCGGCGAGGTCGCGAGAGAGAGAGAGTGAGCAATAAATAATCACGATAAGGAAGGAGACAGTATTTGGTATATATAGTGAGATAGGTCTCGTGAGATAAGCCAATAAAATTGAGGTACGCGGATCGTAATCGTGGCCGTTGGATGGATGAGTGATGGGACGGTCCAGATTTGAACGAGGATTCAATTGTCTTAGAAGATGCCGCGAGGGGATGGATTACGTCAGCGTGCATGTGAAGTGGCGGGAAGGCCCCTGGTTTTTTATTGAAATAATTTATGAAATTTTTTGTTAAAACATATTTTTTTTCCCTTTTTTGCTTAATATTTGTTCTTATTTAGTTTATTTTTTTTTATATATATATATTATAATTTTTTAATTTTTTTTAATTTAATCCTTTTATTTTCTTTTATTTTTTTAATTATATCAATTAATTTTTAACGTATATTTTGAGCTAAATTAATAAAAGAAAGTACCCTGTACTTTTATTTAAAAAATAGTAATAATATTCGTAAATTTTAAAAAGTTTCATTAATATTTTTTTTATTTTTTAAAAAGTTTGAAAATATCTTTACCCATTAGATCTTAAGCTTAAAAAAATACCTCTAAATTTTTAAAAGTAACAATATCACTATTTACCTTTATAAAAAAAATTATTACCGTCAATATATAAACAAGAAGTTAGTCTTCTTTGAAGATCGAGTAAGAAATCGCACAATTATGTCATTCGGAATCCATCTTCTATCGAGGGAAAGCTTGTTATGAGTAAGTGGAGAGGAAGGTTCAATTGGATTCCGGGGCGGATGGATCCAGTGCATGATCCGTATGCCCTACTTTTGAGTGCGGTTTGAACTATTGATTTACGTAATTGGACTTGAGTAGGCTGAAAAAAGATATACAACCTTGGCAAGAACAATATTCCGCGGAATATATGATCCATATGAATCTCGAGAGTGGATGGTTGACCGCCGTCTCATATTTTACAAGAGATGCTTACTTATAAATCTGATTATATTAGAGCTCGGCAAGAAGTACTTGGTACTACGAAGATTGGAGGAACAATACCTAAATCTGAGGATACTCTAGAATCTTTTAAGCGTCTATCAACATCTTATAGATTATCTTTAAATCTTTTAATGTTTCTTTTAAAAGTTTATAAGTTTTTTTTTTTTTTTTTTTTTTTTTTTTTTTTTTTTTTTTTTTTTTTTTTTTTTTTTTT
>NW_019272019.1:2557084-2571769 GCF_002738345.1 Cucurbita maxima
TTTTTTTTTTTTTTTTTTTTTTTTTTTTTTTTAGTTTAAGGGTATTTATGAAACAAAGTATTAATGATTTACATTCAAAACTCGCCCGGTTGCACTCATAATTGCATTAGGTCTCTACGGTGAACAACCTCTGGTCGATGGAACAATGTAGGCAAGGGAAGTCGGCAAAATGGATCTGTAACCTCAAGTAAAGGATTGGCTCTGAGGGCTGGGCACAGGAGTCACAGTCTCAAACCTGTCGGCTATTGGTGGACTACTCAAGTTGCTCTCGCGGCGAGAGCAGGTCGCTACGTGCCAGTTGGACGGTAATAATATTTTTTAACTTTTTTTGGAAACTTTTAAAGATTTATTGAAGCTTTTGAAAGTTGAAAGTTTAGGATATTTTTTACCTAAAAATACAAATTTCACGGATAATTTTATGACTTTAGTCCACGTTTAAATAATGAAGCGAGTAAAACGAATTTTTTTTTAATTACTCCACAAAATTCTAAGAAAATGATAATAATTTAAACTTAAATAGCCTAATTTAAGTAGTAAAATTATGTTAGCAGAGTATCATTCCAAATATGTCAAGAAATTTAAACAATCTTGACCAATAAATCGATAGTCATTAAATAGTTATGGGGGTAGCATCTAGACACCCAACAAATACAAAACTCGAGAGACGAACATTGGGATGCTATCTACTACTACCTATAACGTATGAGTTCTAGCAACTCATAAGCACAATGTTTGTCGTTTCGTTATAGTATCCAAGCTCTACATGGTGTTCCAACGTTCTTTTTGTAGGTCTCAATGCCACGATAAGTCGCAATACTAAAGCAAAAATTCTCGTAAATAGTAGGCTAGTTAAGAGGTCCGAGTTCTTGGCCTATAGAAATAATAATTATTTTAGTTTCAAGTAATAAATTACACACATATATATAGATGTATGTATAGTTGTTTTCCTCTGCATCTCTCTATGTTCTCTAGCATCCATAGCTGCTTTGTTTCCTTCATCTCTGTCGACGTCTCGGTCGTCTTCTTCAACCTGTTTCGACACGACGCTGCCTGCCAAGCTTAATGGTTGGACGTCGAGACATGGAGGAACGTAACGTTCCAATGATTTGAAGGGAGAGGAGAAAGAAAACATGCCTAAAGTTTGGTTTTCTCTGAAAAAGTCCTTCCCCTGCAAACCAGAGCCATCCGAAGTGTATGATCCAAAGTGCAGGAAACAACTGAACACAATCACAACAAAGAAAGCAGCCAAAAAGTCAGGCTGTTCTTCCGGAAGGTCTGGCTGTTCAAGGTCCATAGCAAATCTCAAAGACGTCATCCATGGAAGCAAGAGGCACATCGAAAACCCGCCAATTTGCAGCCCGAGGTCGATCGGTAGCAGCGAGTTCCTCAACCCGATTGCTCATGAAGTAATACTAAGCAACTCAAAGTGTGAGCTCAAGATCACTGGTTTTGGAAGCTTCCACCAAGAGGGTGGGGGAAATTCTGATCTTAGCAGGGGTGGAGGTGGGAATTCGCCATTTTTCGGTACACTAAGGCCCGGAACTCCCGGTCCGGGGTCCAACTCCCCTTCTAGTACTACCTCCATATCTGCAACAAGGAAGCTTCCTTCTCTTTTGTCCTATAGAGATGGGAGTACTGCTAAATCCAAGGGAGGTGGGGAAGTTCGTACAAGCAAACGGTTCATGCCGCTAACTGAATCAAACGGTAGGACGTTTTCGATGGTTACTTGCCATAAATGTGGAGAGCAGTTCTGCAAATTGGAGGCTGCTGAGTCTCACCATCTCTCCAAGCATGCTGGTTAGATAGCTATCCTTACTGATAATGTTTCTATTGGTTTACCAAAATGGCTACTCGTCTTCGAGTTCAGACGTTCATGGAGTTTCACGTTTCTTTCTGTTCTTTTTTTCTCAGTTACCGAGCTTGAGGAGGGCGATTCATCAAGGAAGATTGTCGAAATAATATGTCGAACAAACTTGTCGAAGTCGGAGAACAACAGTAACCGAATCGAACGAGTTTTCAAAGTTCACAATATGCAAAAAGCATTGGCAGGATTTGAAGAACACAGGGAAATGGTGAAGATCAAGGCAAGCAAGCTTTCAAAGAAACACCCTCGATGCCTCGCGGACGGGAACGAGCTGCTGAGGTTTTACGGGACGACGTTAGCCTGCACTCTTGGACTAAACGGCTCGTCCACCCTCTGCATATCACAGAAATGCAGTGTCTGCAGAATTATAAGGAATGGTTTCTCAGCAGAGAAGGATATGAAAGAAGGAGTAGGAGTTTTCACGACTTCGACGAGCGGAAAAGCTTTCAAAACCATTGAAACAACCGAAGAAACCTCGGTGAAGAAAGCATTGATAATTTGCAGAGTGATTGCAGGGAGGGTTCATAGGCCATTGGAGAACATCAAAGATATGGTTGGCCAAGCAGGGTTTGACTCTTTGGCTGGCAAAGTGGGATTACATTCCACCATTGAAGAGCTTTACTTGCTCAATCCTAAAGCTTTGCTTCCTTGTTTTGTTGTGATCTGCAAACCATGAAGATAAGGAAGCCAACACAAAGTTTGTGGTTTATCGTTTGTTTTCGAGTTTATAATGGTATTATTCAACTCGATTCGAATTCCACTTCGAATCGTTATGTAAGGATTCCCGATTCATATATATAACGATCAAGGTGAAACTATACTGAGTATCTTCACCTTCACAGATGCATGAAATACGAGCAAGGGAAAGAAACTAACTTGCACAATCGAAAGTCAGAGAGTAGCTCTTCCCTTCTTTCTTTCAAGCAAGGAGGTCTCTCGAGCCTGCAGTTTCCTGCTAGTGCGGGACTCTGAATCAAAGTAGTGTAACAGACTAGCTATAGGGTAGGACTCTGAATCAAACGATGAGTTCAAATTCAAATCAGTCCTCTCATTCAGATGTAATAATCCCAGTTTAGCCTTTCCTGTAACGAACCAAGTTCGTCCTCTTTTGATTATTGGGCCCTACCCATCGAGTTTCTTTGTTCACTGGAATAAGCAGATTAACCGCACTCATTGTTGTTATAATAAGATGCTTAAGACCTGAGACTCGAACATTATACTTTAAAGTACATAGACTAAAACACGTACTTCTACATATCAATAAATCAAAGGCTCGATTTTCGTAGAACGGGTTGTATAAAACCTCGACACTACATGGGAGGTGTGTTTAAAGAAATGCATCTACCATATGCAACTAATTTGGGTAAGACTAAATGATAGAATATCATTTACTTTTGCTGCTACATCAGGACAGTACAGCTTTTAAAGCTCCATTGATGCACATGGACAGCAATAGAACATTTGGAGAGAAAAGAACAAGAATAGTATTCTTGGACAGTAGGAATTGAATGAGAGTCTTAAATGTCGGAATGGGGTTGGTTTGGGAGTAGATGAACCTCAATTCAAAATTTGAAAATTTGGCCAATTTTTGACTCAGACTCCTTGTGTGGGGTTACTTCCACTTGCCATAGCGATGGGCAAGTGCTCGGTTACTAGAGAGATGAGGACTTTTGTTGCACTACTAAACCGAGTTTTCGACTTTTTCTATCATTTGATATGAGTATGTCCTTTCACATGAGCTCACATTAGTAGACTTGTGTAAGCTCAACTCTAGTTCTACTGAACCGCTTAAGTCCACTGCTAGTCTTTGGGCTTTCCCTCGAGGTTTTTAAAACGCGTCTGCTAGGGAGAGGTTTCCACACTCTTATAAAAAATGTTTTGTTCCCCTCTCTAACCGATGTGGGATCTCATAATCCACCCCCCAACGTCCTCACTGGTACACCGCTCGGTGTCCACCTCCTTTGGGGCTCAGCATCCTTACCCTTATAAAGAATGTTTCGTTCCCCTCTCCAACCAATGTGGGATCTCACATCTACTCTGTATGATTAAGCCATCTGGTATGAAAACTAACCAAGGAGAAGATTTTCCATCATACTTAAAAGGAAAGAACATATCCCATTCCCTGTGTTTTAATTGCTCTGGCCACAGTTTCCAGCCTAGATCTAGGTGTGATTGCCTTTATTTTTCAACACCTACAATCAGTTTTCACTAAGGATGTTGTTCTTAACTACTCCAAACATATCTCTCTCAATCATCTTATCGTCCCAATTGGCCCTCTCTATCTTCCTTTCTTTCTCAAGCCAGCGAAGCCCACATTGACCATTAATGATGAACGTAGATTTTTGTTATGAGATCTCATATCGATTGGCGAGGAGAACGAATCATTTTTTATAAGGGTGTGGAAACCTCTCTCTAGAGGGAAGCCCGAAAGGGAAAGCCTAAAAAGGACAATATCTGCTAGTGGTGGACTTGGGCCGTTACAAATGATATCAAAGCTAGACACGGGGCGATGAGTCAGCGAGGAGACTGAGCTCCAAAGAGGGTGGACACGAGGTGGTGTGCCAGTAAGGACACTAGGCCCCAAAAGGGGTGGATTGTGAGATTCCACATCGGTTGGAGAGGAGAACGAAACATTCTTTATAAGGGTGTGCAAACCTTTCCCTAGCAGACGCGTTTTAAAAACTTTGAGGGAAAGCTCGAGAGGGAAAACCCAAAGAGGACAATATCTGCTAGCGGTAGGCTTTGACTGTTACATTATAAAAGTTCTACCTACCGCATATAAAAGTGACAAAAACGAACAATATTTTGATGTTTTCATTCACAAACTACACAAGGAAAGTTCTCGAGTCATTACAATGATGAAACTATACAAAGCTCTCTATTCTGAGTAATGTACAAAATTTCAAGGTCATTAAAGAAAAATGGAAGAATCACCTATCATACACAGTCAAAGAGAATAGAATCACAAGACAAACAATCAAGAGAAAAACCAAAAAGGGAAGCTATGCTCTAAATTTCATGGGTATCAGAAGCACTGTCCATTGAATCCTTTCTAAAGTGCTCGGAGTGGTCAATGTCAATAGAAACATCATCTGTCGTGGCTGACAGAGATTTTCTATGATGCTTTTGTTCGAGCCTAAAGTTGTTAATCCGTGAGATCACTTGTACGATATCTCTCATGGAAGGCCGTTTTCGAGGGCTACGGTTAACACATCTATATGCAAGAGATGAAACTTCGTTCAGCTCTTGTACATTAAAGTTTCCATCTAAACGATCGTCCACAATTTCTTCCCACCCAACTTTCCCATCCGAAGTCATTGCTGCCTATACATCTCGTAACGAAAAGACATATAAGTTGGAACGCCAATTCTGGCCTTAACTTGGCAGATTAAAGTCGGGAATTAAACAAGCTTCAATGTCTCAAAAAATGTTTCCATTCAAGAAAAGAATCGTGAAATAATATTTATTTTGTCGAAAATATTGGTGATGAGAAGAGAGTGAACTTACAAGTTCAACATACTCCATAAGGCCTTGTTGTGGGGTTCTGCCAGCTATAAGCTCGAAAAGCAATACTCCAAAGCTGTAAACGTCACTTTTCTTTGTGAATTTTCTAGTAGATATATATTCGGGATCTAGGTACCCAAAAGTTCCACGAATATTGGATACATGTTTATCGACCATCTCTTCTCTGGAAAGCCCGAAATCGGCCACCTGCTTGATCACGAATAAGCAGACAACATATATAAACACTTCAAGAACAAATTATAATTCTTCATATGCAGGCAGTTTTCACAAATGAAAGAAAACATACCCTAGCCCTCATGGAATCATCCAACAAAATATTTGAAGACTTGATATCCCGATGTATTACTGGTGGAACGGCCTGCAGTAATATCATAGAAATACCCCAAGATTGATTTATAAGGTTGCAAAAGCTAGTAAGCTCGGAGTCCATCAAGGTTATATCATAACTTACACCATCGTGAAGATATTCCAGTCCCCGTGCAACATCTAATGCCACACGAACCCGCAGATCCCAGCTCAATGGTTCATTCTTCCCGCCTGCAAACCAAAGAGAGTGTGTCACTTCCCAAGAAACTGATAAAGAAGCATATCGTACCGTCATTTTAACCAAAAAAAGATGTTCCTTCAAGGAGACGCGGTGAGAGTACTAATAGGGGTCATATTAAGAATATTAGTAAGTGCATAGTAGTGATTAGGTAAGATTGTTTGGTTATACATAAGGGGGATTTAGGGACTTTGGAGGGGATTCATTTTGGCGGATTGTCCATTTGTGGGAATTAGGGAGAGAGATAACGTAAGGGCTCAAGCCCACCGCTAGCAGATATTGTCCTTTTTGAGTTTTTCCTTCTAGGCTTCCCCTCAAGGTTTTTAAAACGCGTCTGCTAGGGAGAGGTTTTCACACGCTTATAATGAATGCTTCATTCTCCTCCCCAACCGACGTGGGTTCTCACAATCCACCCCCCTTCGAGGCCCAGCATCCTTATTGGCACACTGCCTCGTATCCACCCCGCCCTTCGAGGCCCAGCGTCCTTTTTGGCACACCGACTCGTGTCCACCCCCCTTCAAGGCTCAACCTTCTCACCGGCACATCGCCAGTGTCTAGCTATAATTCCATTTGTAACGGCCCAAGCCCACCGCTAGCAAATATTGTCCTCTTTGGGCTTCCCTTTTCAGTCCCCTCAAGGTTTTTAAAACGCACCTGCTAAGAAGAGGTTTCTACACCCTTATAAAGAATGTTTTGTTCTTTTCCCCAACCGATGTGGGATCTCACGGATAGCCCTCTCAAAACATCCCCATGAAGAAAGATGTGATAAAAACATATGTTTGGCTCATTTTGCATTTATATTAACTAATGCTTGTACTTTATATTAAACTTTACCGTATAAGTGAGAAGCCACGCTTCCTTTGCTCATGTACACATATACAAGTATATGTTGGGCTTTTTCAGCACAGTAACCGACCAAATTTACAAGGTTTCTATGATGCAACCTTCCGAGAAGCATAACCTGGTAAACCGAAGAAGGTTTAGTGGATGAATCGGATAAACAAAAAGCACGAAGCTGTTATGAATCAATCAGTAAGAATGGGTGATTGTTTAAAGATAAAGATGCATAAAATCTTTCATTATATCACAACAAAACAGAGCACAATCATTAAATTCTGTCAAACAGTCTATCCAGATGAAGGCTTCAAACAGCATAAGAAGAAGATTTATCAAAATATTTGAAGAATGATGAATCACCTCTGTTTGGAACTCTTTCTCCCCTTGTTTGGAATCAGTTGCAAGCACCTTAACCGCAACCGTTTCACCGCCTGCCATTTGAGCTCTATAAACAGGACCAAACGCTCCTTGTCCTATTACAGTTGTGAAATTGGACGTAGCCTTTTGCAGATCCCTGCCATATTATCAAAGAACAAAACTCTAAGGTCCTAAGGAGCTAGTGGTTCTCAAGATACGTCCAGCAATAACATCGAATTCAAACACAGGTCTCGAGAACTATCAAGCCACTCTTTATCATAAACGATCACAATATCCTAAAAGATCATTCATCAAACCTATCACTACAGAGTTTGTAAGAACACACACCTGTACGAATACTCGAGTATTCCAGAAGTTGCAACCACATTACTTTTCTTGAATCCATCAAGCCATTGTGACATGCCATTGTGGCCAGATTTAACAGGTGACTCTGGAGCTAAGGTTGAGTCTGATAGAATAGTGCAAGAGTCAGCACCATTGATCCGAATAGGAATCGTTGTAGCCCTCCGGGAACTGCTATTTCCTATCTGAGAACGTCTCCGTTGGTACCTAAAGCAAAAGAGAGTCGAAATCGCCAAAAGAACACCAATCACAACTCCTATTGAAATTCCAATAATCAGCCCAGATGACTCCCCTTTCATCTCCTCCCTTCCTGCTTCCCAATTATCAATCCACTGGCTTAACCCATCACAAAACCCTGCAAGAAGAAGACTCATAACTCATACTAAACAATACACACGTATTAAAAAGAGAAAACATGAAAGAAGAACAAACATGAACAATCACAATATCACTCAGATTTCACCATATCTTCGCTTCCATTTCATCAAACACTTGATCTGCATCTCATTACAATGAAATTCTCAAGCACAACAATCAACATCCAACGCTCAAACACTTCAAATTTCCAACATCCAACACAAAAAAAAGGCAAAAGAAACAAATCCCAGCAGATAAATGGGTCAGAGATTACTAAACCAAATCCGCTAAGTTCAACAGTTCTCCACCAGTACAAAGCAAAAAAAAAACCATTCAAAATCAGAAAAAAGAACCAAACCCAGATAACAAATCAACAGTAGACGAAGTAGAAACGAGTTTTTTCCATTTCCATTTCAGAAATACAAACAGGGTAAGTGAAAGATACCTTCGAAGTGAACTGATTCCAAAGAAATAGGAAATTCAGAGAAATGGGCGGCGTTGCAATGAAGCAAATAAGAGAGAAAATGGAGTGAGATTCGAAGAACGCAACTCAGAGAAAGGAATCAGAGACGGAGAGAACATAAGAAGACGAAATTTGTATTCAATAACACCAAAGTCGAACTACGATCGGTCGTCCACCTCGGGAAGTCGGATTTGGATTACATTACAATCTCAAAAGGGGAAAGAATTGATCAAAAATGCTTCGGATTTTGGGATTCTTTTTGTTTGAAAATTTGTTTATTCTTAGTATTGTTATGAAGGAAATGAAGGCTGAGGAGGGAATCCAGCTCGTGCAAGGAATGAAGTATTGGGTTTTGTTTATTTATTTATTTATTTATTTATTTAAAACAATTATGCCATCGACCATGCACAAGCTTTAATTCTTTTGACTTTTAATTATAATATTTAAATATATTATCAATTGTATTAAATTTTAAAAAATGGAAAATAAAATTTATTAATATTTTATTTCAAAAATACTATTGCAGTTTTAAAATTATTTTTAAAATACCCTTAATTTTTTTTTAAACAATTACAAAAAGAACGTAACAATTAGTACGACGTTTAAAAAATATCTATGAACTTTCAAATAATAATATTAATATCGTCTTAAATTTTTATAAAAAAATTTAAAATATTTAGAAATGGAGGTTGACCCGATAACTTTTATTTTAATATAAAAGTTAAGGGTATTAATACTATTTTTTAAATATAATTCGAATTAAAAAAAAAAAGAAATTAAAGATATTAATAAAAAAAATTAAATTTCAAAGGTATTTTTTAAGGTATATTGGAAAAGTTTTTTTTTTTAATTTAATAATATTATTAAAAATTTTGATATTTATAAATATTTTAAAGACAAAATATAAAGTTTAAATATATTTTTATTAATTAGCGTATTATTTATTATTATTGTTTTTTAATTCTATCCTAAGATTGAGAAAGGCAGAGAGATTTAAATATTTGATATTTACGGACATAATAACGGTTCAAGTTCAACTCATATTCTCACGATAAAATCATGATTTGAAATCTTAGCATTTGTGATCTCGAGACTTGCATACCCACAAACGTTATTAAATTCAATTAATTATTGAGTAAAAAATTAATTTAATCCATAAATTAATTTAAAATTAAGAAATTAGGGCACTAAAAATAAAAATAATTAAAGGAATATTTGGGAGTTGTTGTATTAATTAAGCTATGAAATTATTGAAAATAATTTATAAATCATAAATATTTACATGTGAATAGGGTTAGGTTGTAGACTTAAAAGCCATGACCCCAACTTGGATGAGGGCCCTTAATTTGTAGGGCGGTGGTCCAAAAGAGTGACGTATATCATATTAATTATTAAATTCTCCTAAAGTTCTCATCGGTTGGGGAGGACAACGAAACACGAAACACCCTTTTATAGGGTGTAGAAACCTCCCTATAATAATAGACATGTTTTAAAACTATGAGGTTAACAACGATACGTAACGGGTCAAAACGGACAATATTTGCTACCGGTGGCATTGGACTATTACAAATGGTATTAGAGCTAGACACGGGGTGATGTGCCAGCGAGGAGGTTGTTCTCCTAAGGGGGTAAACACAAGGCAGTGTGCCAGCAATGATGGTGGCCCCGAAGGAGGTGGATTTGGTGGGGATCCCATATCGAGTGGAGAAAGGAACGAGTGTCAGTAAGGACACTGAGCCCTAAATGAGATGAATTTTGATATCCCACACTAGTTGGGGAGGAGAACGAAACACCCTTTATAAGGTTGTGGAAACCTCTCCCTAGCAAACGCGTTTTAAAACCATGAAACTAACAACGATACGTAACGGGCTAAAACGGACAACATCGACTAGCGGTGACATTAAGCTGTTGAACTCTATCACTAATTAAGTACTCTTAATCTTTTATAAATAAATGTTTCGTTTCTTTTTCCAACCGACGTTGAATCTCACACTCAAATAAGTTAAATAGAGTTCACAGCTCAATCCTCACTAAATTTTCGTAATAATATCAAAAGTAGGGTAGAATTGGTTAAAGTGTCGTTAAGGTCGACTCAACAAAAAAAATATCACGTTACTATTTTTTTTTTTCACGAACAAATATCGACCTATTAGTTACTGATATTTTCATATGTAGCTACAGAGATCGAGATCTCGAACATTTTTCATCAATTTCGTAGCCTTAAAAAAGGGATTGATATATTATATTAGAAGCATTGGGCACATGAAAGGGAGTGGAGCACCAATAAAGGTGCACTTCCCACAATCCCAATCAAATTGATTTTGAAATAAACAAAAATAAATAAATAAATAATTTATTATTTTATCATCGAAATTTTAGGTTGATTGAGTTGGTAACCCGATGTAGTGGCTCAAGCCTACTGTTCACAGATATTGTCCGTTTTAGCTTGTTACATATTGTCGTATGTCTCATAGTTTTAAAATGTGTCTGCTAAGAAGATGTTTAGTTTCCTTCTCCAACTTATGTAAGATCTCACAATTCATCCCCTTGAGGGCCCAACATCCACACTTGCACACCATTCGGTGACTAGCTTTGATATCATTTGTAATGGCTCAAACCCACTGCTAATAGATATTATCCACTTTAGCTCTTACGTATCGTCGTCAGCCTAACAGTTTTAAAACGAGTTTGCTAGGGAGAGGTTTCCACACCCCTATAAGGAATGCCTTGTTCCCCTCTCAACCGATGTGGAATCTCACACTTGAGTAACTCAATTCTCTATTTTCGGGTTGGGTTGTTCTATTGTTATTTTAAAAAATCTTACTTAACCACCATATATATTATATTAATAATTAAAACCTCGTAAAGTTCAAATACCAAATATTTACAAGTTACTACGTATCATTAACATAGATTACAAACGTTAAATATCCTTAATTTTTTAAACGTTACATATTCTATTTTTTAGGTTGATAGGGTTGACCTAATAAAAGAATGTCAACCCATAAAACCGAACCGAATTTTTTAACAACCCGAACTAAAGAAAAAAAACTAACCCGACTCAATTTTTATAGTTTGAATTTTAATAGTTTCATCGAATTATCGGATCATTTAAACCTCTAATAAATAACGAGTTTTGAAAGCTCAAATGTACAAACCTAACCATGGGCTTACATATGAACCAAGAAACCAGCCCAAGCCCAAGCCCAACTGGTATGAGCCCATAACATATTATCCTATGGATTAAATAAAAAAAAACTTTTGGATTTTTAAAAATAATTTTATTTTTGCCAAATTATGTAATAATGACGACTGATTTATGTCATAAAATAATTGGATAATAAATATTTATATAAAAACCAATATTAAACAAACTTTAGATATTTTTAATGATCTTTGTTAAAATTTAGTTTAATAGATAAATTAAAAAATAAATAAAAATTTGGTGATTGAATATATCCATTAAATAATTGTTTGACTGCGTAAATAAGGACCAAACAAAGTCAAAGAACAGAATGCAATAATGCAAAAGGCATCAAGAGCTCGAGGTCGACTTCAAACTAAATTTCGTTCCCAAAACGTCCCCGAGCATGAATTGCGAGAATGGGGCGACATTATTGGAGATTCTATAGATTTGAAGATACCCTATAGTAAAACTTAGACTGTGTTTGGTAATCCCTCGAGAGAGCTTAAATCAAAGAGTCGGTGTCCGTCTAAAATGGATGAAGCTTCACATTAGTTGGAATCATTCGTTCCCTTCTCCAACTAATATGTGATCTCACAATCTACTCCTATTAGGGGTCAACGTCCTTGTTGGCACACCATTCATTGTCTCACTTTGATATCATTTATAACAGCCAAAACCCAAATGTGAAATGATACCGTCTAACCAATACAGGATCTCACAATCAAAGTCTCGAATCGGCTAGATGAAAAGTATTTTCATTGATACGAGATCGTTTATGTGAAACAAAAAATAAAGTAGTGAGAACCAACTCAACACTTCTTGTAATAAGACCGAAACTCGAGACACAAAAAGTCAAGTTAAATAACGCGCAAAATCCATTCATATTACAAAATTTTCAATATTTGAAATAATTTAAATTCTTGTAATGTGACCAAGTCATGTTTCAAATTTTAAAAAATGAAAAAATAAATAATTATTATTAAAAAAAATAAAAGAATTCTATTTGGATAAGGTCTATCCTTACAAGATTGCTTTTTTACCAACTTTGTACAAATAATAATTTTGAATTTATATATATATATATATATATATATATATATATATATATATATATTTTTTTTTTTTTTTTTCTTTTGAGTTTTCCCTCAAAGTTTTTAAAACGCGTCTATTACGAAGAGATTTCCACATTCTTATCATGAATGTTCTATTCTCCTCTCCAACCGATATGAGATCTCACAATCCACTTCCCATACGGCCCAGTGTCATCGTTGTCACATTGCCTGTTGTCTAGCTCTGATACCATTGTAACAGCTCAAATTCACCGCTAGTAGATATCGTCCGTTTTGGCCTGTTATGTATCGCCACCAACCTCATAGTTTTAAAATACGTCTGATAGGGAGAGGTTTTCACACCCTCATAAAGAATGTTTGATTCTCCTCTCCTACCAGTTGAAGATATTTAGTCATGAATTATAATTTACCATATATATTATATTTGATATTTTATTATAGGCAAATACCTAGATATTTGCATTCTATACCGCTTACCATATGTGTCTTTCATTTATGGTTATTTCTGTTTATTACCCTTTGCATATAATTGTCATTTATTTGATTATAATAGACAACTTTCACACCATTTAGGTAGGGTGGTTTCAACGAATATTCTCACTACTGACGTGGGATCTCACTCGTTCTAGGGTTCTACTTACCCATTCTTTCGATCGAGCCTTTTTTGCCCAATGAATCGTTACTAACGATGCTAAAAACCCGAAATTGAAATTATTAAAGTTTCAAAATCTATTCAAATCGAATACATAATCTAATCAAATTTATTAATTTTTTAATTTCGACGTCCAAACTTTTAAAACATGATTTATTAGGTGTGAAAGCACTTTCCACCTAATTTCAAATGTAATAAAACCATATTTTAAAATTCATTCCATGTAACGTTACATCATTATTATTCCAAACAATTATATTTTTAGCATGTGACTTTATTATATTTTTAAATCATTATTCAATAACTTATTAAATAAGACAGAGTATCTAAAACTCAAGACAAAAATATTAATTAATAATAATAAATACATAGAAAAAGTAAATAATAATAATAATGAATTGGTCAAAATTTTGACTTTTTGACTTGCCATCTGATACCATGTTAGAGGAACAAGACTCTTCGAGCATAAACTCTCATGGTTTTGCTTTGGTCTTCCCCAAAAGGCCTCATACCAATAGAGAGAGTATTCTTTGATTATAAACCTATGATCAATCCCTAAATTAGCCGATGTGGGACGTGGAACTTTCATCATCCAACAAAACACATGTTAAAATAACTCGTGTTGGCCTGTGGGCTGACCTTGCAGCAAGAAGTGAATAACGTGACCATATTGTAGAAAATATAAGAGAATGTCGGAATTATTAGGTATCATATTATAAAAAAATGCGAAACCCTAAAAGAACATGAAAGTTCCGTGAAAAAGACTCTTGAAAACCTGTAAAGGAACAGGAAATGAAATGATGGAATATTCTAAACCTTTGGTTACTCCAATTTACAAATTTATTTTAATGCCTCTTTTAGTATAAAGTTTCCTATGAATTTCATGTCCCTATCAAAACCATATGATAAATTGAAAATGATGCTTTATTTTATATTATTATATTAAAAACAATAGCTTTAAAATTAATTGAAGGGTTTTTGGGTAATTTTAATTTTCCTAAAAAAGATTGCCATCACATCATTAAGCCCTCAATAATTAGATTCACTTTAATTATTAAAAAAAATGGGTTTTATTTTTCTTATAAATAAAATTTTGAATTAATTTTGAATTTTTTTAATTTTTTTTACCACTTACCATTAAAATATTCTTTTAAAAACTCTATGTGTTATTTTTTATTTTATTGTCAATAATAAATCTTACTATGGATTAAAATATATATATTCGATTCGATTAAAAGGTTAAAAATTCAAATATCTGCATATTATTGAACTATAAATATATAAGAATTGACAATTATAAAAGGACCCACCATTCTGATCTTCTGTGATCGAATCTATTGTAGTAATGTCTTGCACTACGCCTTCTACACGGTTAAGCAAGTAAGTGAAGACCATCTCTCGCCCTGTTGAATGATTTTTTTTTTTTTTTTTTTTTTTTTTTTTTTTTTTTTTTTTTTTTTTTTTTT
>NW_019272019.1:2571909-2605188 GCF_002738345.1 Cucurbita maxima
TTTTTTTTTTTTTTTTTTTTTTTTTTTTTTTTTTTTTTTTTTTTTTTTTTTTTTTTTTTTTTTTTTGTCGAGATTGGATTAGTGTTTAGCATCATATGTAAGCTCAACTTCGGTTTATCGGTGCTATAAGGCGGTTGTCTGTCATCGTAAAGTAGTCCTCGCGTTTGTGGAACCTTAATTGGGATGCATATAGAAGTCAACCTATAGACGGGCAATAGACGATTAAGAACAAGAAGTGGGTCAATAGTCTCTATCATTGCAAGCGTGGGAAGAGATTAAATGTAAAATTCAAGATTTTGTTGAAAATAATTTTTAAATATTTATTATTTCTTTTAATATTTAATAGTTATTTACAATAAATAGAAAATTAAAAATTTGAAAAAATATTATAGAATTTTTAAAATTAATAAAAAATTGGATAAGATATATAATTGAAATTAAAGAATAATAAAAAGATTTTTTTTTTTATTATTATTTTTTAAAATGGTGGAATATAGTTGAAAAAAATTCAATAATTGAATTTTGACTTCTTTTGATTGATGATAAATGAAGCGCGTGCCACGTAATCCAGTAAGAATTGGTCAGAGGTCTCCATTTTGACTTCCACGTGTCATCGTTGATTTTTTTTTAGATAGTGTCACTGCTGTCGTGGCTGCTTTTCCTTATTAAAAAAAGAAATTCCACGTGGCGGCATCTCGTACAATGAATTCCAGTTTTAAAATCACGTACATGTCACGTGCATGCCAATACCGTCAAATACGCTCGGACCAGTTAGCGCCATTTAAGATAAAGTGCGTCCAACTCCCACTATCACTTCCTTGCGCGTGAACCCCACTCACTAATTTATGGTGTGCCCTAATGAATGGAAAATTGGATTAAAAAAAGCATGTGCCTTCATCTCCACTCTAACTCGAGTATCGTTGAACTAGTCTTGAAATGTTCATTCGAGCCTCCAATAACGACGTGATTGTAACAGTTCAATGATTTACTACTATTCACGAACTAATAAAGTTGGTTGAAATGCTAATATCACGAGAACGAGTTCAAGTAGCTAATGAAATCGACATCCAAAATTGATTCCTAAGTCATTCGAGACTAATTCAAGGGTCGGTCGACCGTAGGCTATAAGTTAACTCATTGAATATCAACACTGTCCAGTCGTGTACCGTCTCTGTATTCATGTAAAGAACACTACCCGAAATTTTGGATTGGTTAGGTTGGTGACTTGAACAATTTGAATAGAGTTCACAACCCAACTCTCTATTTTCAGGTCAAATTAGGTTGAGAGGCAGGATTTTTTAAAAAATTATACTTATTTATAATACATGTTAGTCACATCGTATCACTAATATCAGTTACAAACTTTACATATTTTTAATTTTCGTAATAACCTTAAAAGTAGGGTAGAGCCGAGTTGAGTTGTAACCTAATTTTTCGGGTTTGTAGGGTTGACCCCACAAGAAAAATGTCAACCCGCAAACTAATCGAACTTTCCGTTACCGAAAAACTCAACCAAAGTCAAATAAATACTCTTAATTAATATATCCAACACATTTTAAAATAATAATGACATGGCAATGGAAGTGTCAGCCACTTTCCAAAGAGGCGCGTGGTTTAAAATCTCTCTAGAAACACAACCCACAAGAAAAAACCAAGAATTTTCAGACTCCTTTCCCCACCGTGTGGTCGGTGAAGTCTTCCGCCGTCAAGTCCGGTCCAACCTCCGTCACTCCCCGCGGTACATCACCGTCACCCCACCGTTACCGTTAAATCCCGTCAAGAACAATAAAAACCCTCTCCCCTCCCCTTCAGCTTCATTTTTCAAACATCAACCCGTTCTGTTCTTCACTAATTCTTCAAAATAAGAACACCCATAAGAACAGAACACCCAGAAATTCTTCCATTAATCCTTCACCAAAAAACCCACAAACAGATTCACAATCTTTCCCATTTTCAGCTCCAAATTTCAGGTGAAAATCGAATCTCCCAACATTACTCTGTTCTGTTCCTAATCGCTTCATGTTTTTCTGAGATTTGGTTTTGAATTTCTTTGTCCCATTCTGTCTGAAACATTCAGAAAACCTTATGCTGTTCTTGTTTGTGAGTTTTTTTTTTTGTCGCAGGTTGATTCTTGTTCTTCTTCTGTTGGATATTGAAAAACAATTTTGTTGTTAGGTTTTAGACAAAAACATTGTTGAATCTTTGTCGTGTCTGCTAGAAGAGCTGATGCTAAGTGTATATCATGGATTCTCACCAGCTGTTTGGATTTGGGGTTAATAGTGCAGAATTTTCATATACATCTTCTTATTCCTCAGTTCCATCTTTACCTAATAGTTTGCTTGGATCTGTGAACTTCAACTTTAGAAATTCCCCTGTGTCATCGTCGCTATTTTTGTCGCAATTCGAATCGGATTCCTTTACGACGACGACTGTAAGTGATAGCCAGGATCAAAGGAATTCCCCGGATGATCTCTCGGGACTTAGCCCTTCGTGTAATTCGTCGTTCGAAACGAGTAGCTTTAATCGAATAGCTTCGTCGTATTTGGGATCAAATGCATTTGTTTATGAGGGTTGTTCAACTGAGAATATAAGCTATGCTTTGAAACAATTGGAGAGTGCTTTGATGGAACCTGATAATGAGGAAGTTGTGAACAAGCCTGATGAGAGTAGCAGGCCACAGATGATGGGGCAAAGACCGTACTCGTGGAGCCAAGATCAATGTGGTGGGTCGTCGTATGTTGTACAGTCTCAGATGTCACCGGTGTCGAGAAGCCAGCGTTCTGAAGAAGTTCGATTGGGGAAACGCCAGAAATCGATGGATGAACCAATGTTGCAGCAGGATGGATTGCCATCGGATAATCTTAAGAAGTTGCTGATTGCTTGTGCAAAAGCTTTAGCTGAGTACAGGATGGAGGATTTCGACAAATTGGTTGCTGCAGCACGAGGTGCTGTGTCTATCGGCGGTGAACCGATCCAACGTCTCGGCGCTTACATGGTCGAAGGACTGGTGGCGAGGAAAGAGGACTCGGGGGCGAATATATACCGTGCTCTAAACTGTAGAGAGCCTGCAAGTGATGATTTGCTTTCCTATATGCATATGCTTTATGAAATCTGCCCCTACTTGAAGTTCGGTTACATGGCAGCAAACGGGGCGATCGCCGAAGCCTGTCGAAACGAAGATCGCATTCACATTATAGACTTCCAGATTAGTCAAGGGACACAATGGTTAACTCTTCTTCAGGCACTTGCAGCTAGACCGAGTGGAGCTCCACATGTGAGGATAACTGGTATCGACGACCCTGTTTCTAAATATGCTCGTGGTGATGGGTTGGAGGTCGTAGAGAGTAGGTTGGCCGAGATCTCGAGAAAGTACGGAATAAAGGTAGAGTTTCATGGAGTACCTGTTTTTGCTCCAAACATCACGCGTGATATGCTCGACATCAGACCGGGGGAGGCTCTAGCTGTAAACTTCCCGTTGCAGCTACATCATACCCCGGACGAAAGTGTCGACGTGAACAATCCACGTGACGGGCTGCTAAGGCTGGTGAAGTCATTATCCCCAAAGGTTGTAACTTTGGTAGAGCAAGAATCAAACACCAACACAACCCCTTTCTTCAACAGGTTTGTGGAAACATTAGATTACTACTTGGCAATCTTTGAGTCCATTGATGTCACTCTACCAAGAGACAACAAGAAGCGTATCAACGTTGAGCAACATTGTTTAGCAAAAGATATCGTTAACGTCATTGCTTGCGAGGGGAGGGAACGAGAAGAGCGACACGAGCTCTTCGGTAAGTGGAAATCAAGGTTGACAATGGCAGGGTTCCGCCAGTTCCCGTTGAGCTCTTATGTCAACTCCGTCATTAGAAGTCTTCTCAGGTGTTATTCGGAGCATTACACGCTCGTCGAAAAGGATGGAGCAATGCTGCTGGGATGGAAAAACAGGAACCTGATATCGGCCTCGGCATGGAATTGAGAGCACGAGAATGCAGCTAAACAAAGACTGAGCTCGTGGCGACGGGGTATGGCTTTCTATTATACTGACTTTGACATTCAATTGATGTCTGCTTCCTGTTTATGGATTATAAGTGTTTAGTTAAAAGTTCTATTTTGCATTCATTTTTTCTCTGGAGATTCAATGCTGAAAACTGTAAAAGAAATAGTTCTATTTGGAGATAAATATACGGACATGAATGGTCGTTACTATATACATATCATGAACATTGAAGAATGAAACCCCTCTGCAGCGATCTCCTGACTGTCGTTTGGACGCAACTTGTAGTGGGGTGACCACCTGAGTTACCCGTGCGCTTTTCTTCCTACGATGTTGCATAAACCAGCAACACTTTCCCACACTGCCCAAAAATGCTTCCTTAGCGGGTGCGACGAAAACTCCTATGTTTAATGTGAGATCCCACATTGGTTGGAGAGTGGAACGAAACATTTTTTTATTAGGGTATGGAAACCTCTCCCTACCACATTGATTGGAGAGAGAAACAAGTGCTAGCAAGGACACTAGGCTCCGAAGGGGGTGGATTGTGGGATCCCGCATCGGTTGGTGAGGGAAACGAAACATTTTTTTATAAGGGTATAGAAACCTCTACATAACACATGCGTTTTAAAAATCTTGAAGGGAACCCCATAATAGAAAGTTTGAGCTATTACAAATAATATTAGAGCCAGTGACTGGGCGGTATGCTAGCAAGGATGTCGGGCTCCGAAGGCGGTGGAGCGGTGAACATCGGGCAGTTTGCTAGTGAAGACGCTAGGTCCCGAACAGAAGTGGATTGTGAGATCCCACATTAGTTGGAGAGATGAACAAAACATTCTTTGTAGGGGGTGTGGAAATTGGTGTGAAAACCTCTTCTTAGTAGACGCATTAACTTTTGGACAATATCTACTCGTGGTGGACATAGACTTTAGCTGTTAAATCCAACATGTTGCTGCAACAACTCCTCCTTCTCAAACAAAGAGGAACACTTAAAATCAACCGAAACCAATAGACCAAAACGATATCAAATCAAGACTTAAAAGAGAATGCACGTAACCACTTACCAACACTAGTCTATAAAAGACGAGCAATAGAGTGACGATCGAAGATGCAAATGCAAATTCCGAGACTCGACACCTTGTATACAATTCGATTATTGTGACAAAGTCGAAGGCAATGAACCGTGAACGAGAGACATCAATCGAACGTTTGCAGCTGTTTATGCTCATGCCTTTTTCATATCATGAAAAGCATGCACGTCCAGTTACACCACATTATTTCATTTAATATCTGGTCCGTTACAACCACTACAGAAAGTTCTCCTAATATAAGGTCCTCACCTACAAAGTTCTTATTTTTTTTATTCATGTTCATGCCTTACACACATTATTAGGATAATAATAAAATAAAATAAAAAAACAAGATTTAACCTTTCATTTAAAGCATGCACGACCACTTCCAGCTCAAAACACATCTTTCATGTGACAAAACCTACACCTCTCCAAAACAACAACATTAAAATCACACATTCCCGACAGCTTCAAGGACACCCTTTTAAACTTGCTTCTTTTTCACTCTTCCAAGATACTATAAATCTGAGATGGGGAACGGCCTCGAGCTGAAACCCGCCGTTGAACCGGTGCCCGAGAGGCTTACTGTCGACGACATGTTGCAGAAGTATTGCGGCGAGTTTGGGCCGTGGCAGTTGAAAAATTTCTTCTTGAGCAATTTGAGTTGTACCCTTGAGGCATTTCATACTATGGTTATGATCTTCGCCGACCGGGACGTGGCGTGGCGGTGTTTAGATCACTCCGGCTGCGATGGGGCGGAGAAAGATGTTTGTAGGCTTGAACCTGGTTCATGGGAGTGGGTTGGCGGCCGTGGAAGCTCGACGGTGGTGGAGTGGGGTTTGGTTTGTGGTAACAAGTATAAAGTTGGTTTGGCTCAAGCCATTTTCTTCGTTGGATGCACTTTAGGTCTCTCTAAAACGTTGTATAGAGTATGCTCGGTTTAAATTATAACTATCTAATACGTTTCTAAATTTTCATATTTTTTTGTTTATTGTGTTCGTGAACTAAATTATATCTGTCTAATACGTTCATGAACTTTCATATTTTTTGTTTTTTTGTGTTCGTGAACGTTAAAATTTGACATCAACTTTAAAACTAATATTGGGTTTAAATTATATCTATCGAATACGTTCGTAAACTTTCATATTTTTTGTTTATCGTGTGCATGAACGTTAGCTTTGATCCACAGGAGCAGGAATCTTTGGGCATCTCTCAGACTCAAGCTTTGGAAGAAAACGGTCACTGATTTTAGTATGCATCCTAAACACCATTTTTGGCTGCTTAACAGCTCTCTCTCCTTCCTACTGGATCTACGTCCTCCTCCGGCTATTGACCGGAGTTAGCACGGCTGGGAATGCCCTTTGCGCTTTTGTTCTTTCGACAGAGCCCATTGGTCCGACGAGACGCTGCACGGCGGCAATGTCCACGTGCTACTTCTTCTCCGGTGGCATTGCATTACTCTCCGGCATTGCCTACATCTTCCAATCATGGCGTAAACTCTATATCGTCTCTTCAATTCCTTCACTCTTTTACCTTATTCTTGTCGTCCCGTTCCTCTCCGAGTCTCCGCGGTGGTTTCTCGTAAGAGGGAAGTTCGACAAGGCTATGAAAGCTCTAACCATCATAGCAAACACCAACAAAAAGCACATCCCAGAAGGAGTCGTTCTCTCACTCGACACAAAAAACAGTCAAACAGACAACGACGACAACAACAACAAGAGTATTATTGACATAATGCGTTCACCCACCACTCGAATGCGGCTTATTATTGGAGTGGGAGTGAATTTCATGAACGCAGTGGTATATTACGGGTTGAGCTTAAACGTCGTGAACTTGAAGACAAACCTCTACATCAACGTTCTTCTAAACGCCATTGTGGAGATGCCAGCGTTCGCGGTCACGGCGGCGTTGTTAGGGAAGATGGGGAGGAGAGGGGTGGGGATTTGGACGTTATGGTTTAGTGGGGTGTTTTGTTTGATGGGAAGTTTGATAAAGAGTAATAGTGAAGGAAAATGGAAAGAGTTGAAGATGGTTTGTGGGCTATTAGGTCTATCAGGGATGGCAGGGAACTACAACCTGTTGGGGCTGTATGTGGCGGAGCTTTTTCCGACGGTGGTGAGGAATGTGGCCTTAGGATGTGCTTCACAAGCCACACAAATGGGAGCCATTTTGGCACCTTTTGTAGTGGTTATGGGGGGAAGGTGGCCATTTCTTGTGTTTGGATTGTGTGGAATTGTGGGTGGAATGCTTGTGTTTTTTCTGCCTGAGACTCTTAATAGACCTTTCTATGATACTTTGGCTGGTTTGGAGGATGGAGAGAACACTAATATTGCTTCACCTTCCTCCAACAATGTTGTGTGGGTGAGTTCGAGTAATGCTTGACCTATTAATGTCTCGGGTTCTTGTTTCAGATATAGTACAATCAATAATTAGAAGGTTAAGAAAACAGATAAATCAACGTAAAACCTTTGACCCGAAACAATAATATAATCAAGATAAAAGATTATAAGAGAGAATGCTAAAGTTGTACAACTAGTTAATGCTCGGCTATCAATGCAAATTCCACTTAAATGTAAAGGAAAAAAAGGTTTACAAATCACTTTTCATTGTATACAAACATTAAGTTAAATTGGTAGAAAGGAGGCTCAATGTCACAAGTGATTGTCCAACACTTGGCAATCAAGTCATTCATACAAAATTTGTACTTTGCAAATAACCTTGGCATACAATGAGTCTTGAGTCAAGTTTGTAAGAAATGTTTTTAAAAAATGTGAGCGAGAAAGTGTATTGAAAACAATTTAAAAGAAATCTATGTTAGAAACTAAAAGCGAATAAGCAACCACTACAATTTTGATAATCTAAAGTGCGATAAAGTGCGAGTAGGAAGAATTGACAACTAGTCACATCCCACCGTATTATATTATAGCTTGGGTGGATGTAGACATAATTTTGATGATTACACCATACACTATCACATAGTAAATGCATATCTAATAAGTAAAAAGGATTTGAAATTAGCAGGCAAACATCAACTACATGGCTTGAAGTGCATTAAGAACTAACTTAAAGACAACATCAAACAATGGCGGCTTATCATCAACAAGAATGCAGTGCAAAAAAGTATATTTGCGAACATATATTTATAATAGCTATGACGGAATGTATTCAAAAATAGGTCATACATGGTACGTATAAAATGGCCCAGTCTCAGTTTAAATATACTCATCAGATACCTGCGGCTAATCTCCAGTTCCGCATAACAAAAAGGTTCACTCACAACAATGGAAGAGAAGAACCACCCTCCATTGAAGAAAGAACTTGAATCATGTAAATAATGTTGGGTGCCGTTTTGCAGACCAAAATAGTTTAATGGATGGGCAAGCACCCTCCATTGCAGAAGTTTATGAGAGTCATTGCCGGCCATATGGAGGGACTGCATTGTGCTCGGGAGGCGGTCTCGGCCTTGCATACTCGGCAAAAATAACCCAACCATCCAGGAACTGGATAACATTAAGAAGGAAAACAAATAGAAATTCGTCATCATTCAATTGTAAATAAACAAATTGCAACATGTGTTCAAAACCAACCATCAACCTGGTTTCACAAGTCCTACTTCCAAACATTCTAAGTTTATCAGAGTAGATGTTTTGACTGGACATCAAGTTGGTATGGAATTAAATCAATTGGAACCGTTAATAACAGGAATGTTCGGCTAAAATGTTAAAAATTATGCTAATGCAAAACAAGAGCCACCACTAGCATATATTGTTTTTTTCAGGCTTTCCCACCACTAGCATATATTGTTTTTTTCAGGCTTTCCACCCTCAAAGTTTTAAAACACATCTGTCATGGAGATGTTTCCACACCCTTATAAGGAATGCTTCATTCCTCTCTCATGTGGAAGTTATATATATAGTTTGACAAAGTGGATTTAAAAGAAACTAGATCACTAACTGTTCAACAACAATCATTTGGCATTGTCAAAGTATGTTTTTTCTAGACCTTTTGACTATAAAGATTTATTAACCATTTAGTCAAACATTGGCAATAATAGTACAAATTAATGATAATAGTAATAATAATGTTTCCAAGCTTGGGCAGCTAAGCTAAACATGAACATCTCGTCTTTCCAACATTAAAGAAAAACATTTCTAATCCTCTTAGACTGATGAACATATAGTGGTCGTATTTTAATTTAATCTTCTAAAGAGTACAACGAATATTAAAAAAAATATTTAAACATCCATTACTAAGCAAAGATAAAAAAAAAATAAAAAAATCAGCCTAGATGCCCAAATAACAAGCTACTCTCGCCACCATGCTGCTCGAATGGCAAAGGATTCAAATTATAGAAGAGAAGCATGTATCATAATAATGCCACATTTGAAAGAATTACATCAAGCAGACACCATTGCTGATGAGAAATTGAAGCAAAATTATCAGCCCAAACCAGGTAAATGAAGATTCAAGGTTGCAAAGCAAGAATCATAGTCAAATCAGAGTTCTGTAAGATGTAATATGTTCTATATGCTGCCTGCCGATCAAATACTCTAGAATGCTATCTTGTACGCATTTGTGGATTACAGGACACACCATATTCAGGAATCATGTATTTATTTGTGTGATATGTTGATTAACACAATGAAGGCATATTCTAATAACTCACCTTGCCATCCATGCCCTCTATGCCTTTAGCCGCATCCTCCAAAGTGGCATATTTAACAAAACCGAATCCCTTAGAATATCCAGTCACTCGATCAGTCACGACTCTTGCTGTAAACAAAAGGGAAAACCAAAGGTAAAAAATGGCAATTCTTCAGACCTAAGCACCAATCAAACATAGGGAAAGACAAAGAACAGACCATGAACAACTTCCCCAAACTTTGCAAAGGTTTCATGAAGTTTTTCAGTAGTAGTGCGTTTACTGAGGCCTGAAAGACGACAAAAGAACAACAGCAAAAATGAAATTCCCCAGACTCCAATATGTATCGACACCACCGCCAGATAGAAATAATTCGGCGGGAACGAAACCATAAAACACAATATCATTAGCAGAGTCACGACTAGAAATGGAGCGATTAACAAAACGCATAAACGCGACAAATTAATGGTTTTCAAAGCAAATAAACTAAGGCAACTAGATTAAGAAAGAATGAGTTACCGGAAACGAAAAGGTTAGTACTAGGCTCAGGCTGTTCACGCTGATGAGCCGACGGAGGAAGCGGCGGAGGAATAAAACTGGAAGTTGAAGCACTGGAGAACAGCCGGCCAGAAACAAAGGCATTCGTGTTGGGCGTCGGTTTCTCGCAATCATGAATAGCCTGCAAGAACATCGGTAGAGTACGAGCTGAAGTACCTGTAATGAGCCGTCTCAAACTCCGAGGTGCCGCTGCCGCCGCCGATCTGAGAGCCATGGCCTTGGGGTTTAAGCTACTAAACCCTTTCTGGAAGGGGAAGAAAAATCTAGACAGGAAAATCAGAGTTTTTGGGCGAATGGGGACTCTACTTTAAAGCAGCAGAGAAAGAGGGTATTAGCTGGAATTACCGAAATATCCTGGCCTTTAGCAAAACGATTTTATTGTTGAAGGGTAAATATGTCTTTCTGCCAATTTCGCTGGTTTAGTAGGGCACAAAATTGAGGCCCATGCAGCTGTTTTACATGGGCCTCTGGTTGTAATGACCGGCCCAATAAGTATTCCTCGGTGGAATATTTGTTTTGACGAAATTTAGGGTTTAAATCCCAAACTTGTAATTACTTGACCGCTATCGGTGAGTACTTTATGTGAAAAATGTGTTCGTATAAACACGACTCGATTATTAGGTTGTAATGTTTCACATCTATAGCTTCGATCATAATTTTATATAAATGGTACACTGACTTCTTTCAATTGATATTTCAACTCGAACAATTGAAGAATATTTTATATCAGTTAAGTCAACTAGTAATAGATATTGTCCACTTTTGCTCTATACATCAACCTCACAATTTCAAAACGAGGGAGAAGTTTTCACGCCCATGTAAAAAAAAAGTGAGATTATAAAAAATGTCTCTCCAACTAATGTGAGATCTCACAATTCACCCCTTTGGAGAACTAGCATTCTCGTGGGATCTCACAATTCACCCCCTTGGAAACTAGCATCCTCATGGCACACCACCTGATTTTTGACTCTGATATCATTTGTAACAACCTGATAAACACATCTCTAAAACATGTCTATTAAGGAAAAATAATGTTTCATTTTCCTCTCCAACTATGTAGGATCTTAACCTTCAAAAATAAATTCTATTAGATCGTGATGTTTTAAATTTATAGCCTCAATTACACCCTAAACAAACACATCTCGACTCGAACATATCCTATTATCATCAATCGGTTGAGTTGAAAGCATTGGTGTAAAAGAACAAAAAAACAATTAAAATTTTGATCAAATTTCATTGTTCGTCTCTTCATTTTCTCCATTAATGCGCTAACATTTTTATAAAGACCACAAATTCTATTTGTTCTTCATGGTCTACAACAAATCTTTTAATGGTGATCTAATATTATTTCCGAATTCCCTTGAAGCTCAGATCTTTTAACAGAAATTCAAATTCATGGTAGCAGCAAGAAACAAGGGAGAGAGGGAATATGTTCAAAAAGGATCTTGTAACAAAACTCAAACAAAAACTCCTAAATATGGTCTTCAACATAATGCAAAACAAATCAAACATGATGAAAGGGCCTAAGTATTAAGCAAAATAAGCTTAAAACAGAATGAGTTGCTCTAAGAACCTTTGTCGGACTTGGCAGCAGTAGCAGCAGCCTGTCCACGGAGACGACCAGTTCTTCTCGCCGCAATGAGACCAACCTTTTGACCAGGTGGGGCATCACGACGGACGGTACTGGCGTGACCAATGTGTTGATGATTACCACCACCATGGGGATGTTCAACTGGGTTCATAGCAACACCACGAACCTTGGGCCAGCTGTTGCGCTTCACACGGAACTTGTGGTAAGCATTACCTGCCTTGAGAAGAGGCTTCTCTGTTCTTCCTCCTCCAGCAACCTGACCGATCATAGCACGGCACCCACTCGGTACAATCTTCTTGGCTCCAGATGGTAGCTTGATTCTGCAAAATACAGAATTTTGAGATGAAGGCAGGGTAGGAATCGAATCGAATCAAGTAGAAAACTCTCACATGAGGTACATAATTCAGTGTCAATTCATAAACAAAACTGTAGTTGACTACAAATATCTAAAATCCTTGAGCTTTTTCCCTGTTTTTCATGACACTAATGATAGAACATATCATCTATGCTCACTCCAATGAGGACACTCCTCATGTGCCTTCTTGAGAGATGAATACACATTGGCCACAGCTAGCAAATCACTAAGCAAGTCGACGTAAATATGGATAGTTTTAATCGAGCGAGTACAAGCTCTATCATTCGTATTTATGTTCATGTTCATGTTCATGTTCATGAGAAAAGAGGAAAAATCACGGGGCAAAAGAATTATAACAAGGATAGAAAACCACATAACATTATTGGGAGGTTGGAAATTCACATCTAGGAACAATTGGCAACATGAATTAGTTGCAAAAGAATGACACTATGAACTCCAAAAGGCAAAAAGTATTGCAACCACATAGCACTTTCAAACACAATTCCTTTAAAAATTATCATATTCCACACAAAGTACTTCATGGCGTTAATAAGAAAATCCCAACTTATCAATCCGATTATTTCTTGTCAATTTGAGCACAAATGGAACTTTAAGTACACGGAAACTAATTTCACAATAGAATAATAGTTTACATATTAATGAAGAAGGAAAATCTTATGATGGAAAATCAATATAAATGTTCAATGAAATATGTAACCAAACCACAAAAGGCATATTCAAATCAAACCCTTTTGTTCGATTCAGGTCAAGCTTCATTTAACGAATTATAGCACAAACATCCCATGTATAATAGTAAAGAAAGTCTAGCAAAATACACAACCGTACTCAAACAAGCCAAGAACAAATCCATAAATTCTTCAACAGACAAGCTTCGAATCAGAAAAACAAAAAAAAAAAAGTTTACCTGCTAGTATCATTATCCGGGTTGTGGCTAATAACAATAGCATAATCACCAGAGCACCTAGCGAATACACCACGGTCACCCACATGGTGCTCCACATTACAAACCACAGCACCTTCAGGAATGGCTCGGATGGGAAGCACATTACCGACAACGAGATTAGCCTTCTTCCCACAGTAAACAAACTGACCAGTGTACATACCCTCAGCAGCGATGAAAAGTTCCTTCTGGTGCTTGTAGCGGAAGGGGTGTCGGAAGGTAACACGGGCCAACGGCGCACCCCTGCCCGGATCGTGGATGATTTCGCTGATCACACCTTTCAGGTACCCATTTCGCTCGCCGAAATCGAGGGACCTGAAACGGGCTGGACCCTTCCGGTGGTGGGTGTGAGATCGGAAGACCGATCCAGCTCCCTTACGTTGTGCTCTGATCACACGACCCATTGGAGGATGGGAATTAGGGTTTCGGGGATAAGGGGGGAGGGGGTAGGGGAAGGGGATGAGGGGCGCAGACGATGGAATGATAAATAGGAAGAGGATTAGGGTTTCTGATGGGTTGCCCTAGATTGGGTGTTTGGATACAGGTCCAGGATTATAAGTTATTTCCATTTAGGCCCAACAACTTTTGTAATTTATTAAAAGTTCCAAAAATATTTACGGTTTTACATTTTTTTCTTTAAATGAGGCCCCTTTTTGCAAACATATTGATTTGTATTTTTTTTTTTTTTCTGATTATTTATTTATCTTGATTTTCTTTCATTTTTTTAATTTTTTCAATTATTTATGTTTATTATTGTTTCTCTTTTTAAGTATTCTTATAAATTATTTTTATAAATCATTAGTTTGAGAATAATTATTAATATTTAATATTGAATCCCAATAGTTTTTCCGGATATATTGATAAGTCGAGCATTCTCGGCTCACCAAGCGAAACAGGTGGTTTCTTGGTCACGACCAGCTAAAGCTAAAGTTCCATTAAAGACCGTTTCCACGGGGTAGAACCTCCTCAAGGAATATAAGGTTTTCATGAGGCTGATCTTGAGCCGCCATCCAAGCACGAATACCTTCGTTTAAGAGAATATTTTTGATATAGAAAGTTCCAAATTCAGGATCTTTCACTGCACGGATTTCATGGATTTCCTGAGAAACGACTTTGAATAATATAAATTTAATCCGTTAAAATTATTTTAATAATTTGATTTAATAAAAATTCATTGGAAAGAGAATGGAGTGTTTCTAGAGTGTGAAAATCATTATTTTAATAATTGGAATGACAATGCATAATGAGTTAAAGCGAATAGTATTTACTAGTGGTGAGAAGGATTTTTAAAAAATGTATCAAAGCTTAAAGCGGATAATATTTGTTAGCGGAGTGGACTAGGATTTTTACAAATGATATCAGAGTAGTGTGTGGTGGATTGTGAGATCTCATGTCGGTTAGATAGGGGTGTGGAAACCTTTATATAGTAGACATGTTTTATAAAATCGTGAGAATGACAACAATACGTAACAGGCTAAAGCGAGCAATATATACTAGTAGTGGACTAGAGCTGTTACATTATGTTTTTCGTTGGTCTAGCTTCGATGCGTTACATTATGTTTTTCGTTGGTCTATCTTCAATGGCTCTACGCAGCATCATCACTGGCACACCAGTCGGTGCCTGACTCTGATACCATTTATAACAGCCATTGATAACGAATATTGTCGCTTTCCCTTCTAAACTTCTCCGTAAGATTTTAAAATAGCTGTCTATTAAAGAGAGGTTTCACACTTTAATAAAAAAATGTTTTATTCTTATCACAACTTACATTCATATAAACATTACACACAATAAAACTCCCCATGCACGTATAAAATCCAGCAATTACCATAAAGAAAAGCTCAATAGCCAATATTTACAACCATTCCTACCATCATGTATGCAATCCAGTAATACGTCTCATATCAATAGAACAAAATAAGACATTCGAAGACCGAAACGTCGACAAATTTATCGAAAAGAACATCATATCGACATCTAATTCCGCTTCATAACCAGTAAGGCGATGACGAGAACAACCAGTCCCATAATTGATGATCCCATGGCTATCTCTGTAGGAAAGAATCCAGAGGCTGCTTTGTCATTTCCTGAAACTTCAAATCCTCCAAATATTTTCTGAAGAAAACTGGATGCATTAGCTAGCATGTCATCAATTGAAGTCGTAATATATTCTAACGTCTCGTCAAAGACGTTTCTCGACTCCTCGGCATGGTTCACAATTGGTGCCTCTTCTTCAAGCTCCTCCGATAGTTCTTCACGATACTCGAGTACCTTGTCTGCAACGAGTATAATCGTGCCATTAGAGACGAGAAAAGCATGCTTACAGAGCTATTGTAGACTACTAAGTCTTACTGGTCTGATGGGATTGCAAGAAGCTCTTAAGCGCTTCATTGCCCAACATTGCATTCCAGACATTGGGGTCAGAGGCTATTGAGGCAACAACAGTCTGAACAGGAAAAAAACAGTACTCATTTTAGTGTTCAAACTCTATCAAACTTGAATTTCTTCCCGTTGAAAGTCTTGTAAAGGGAAAAAAAAAAAAAGATCTTAAGGGTCAAAAATCAAGATTTTAAACAATGTTATTCATATGAAAAACGGTTGTGGCAAAGACAACAACAAAAACTGTAACAGCTCTGGTCCAATGCTAATAGATATAGTCCTCTTTGGGCTTTTCCTTTCGGGCTTCCCTAAAGGTTTTTAAAACGTGTATGCTAGGGAGAGGTTTCCATACCCTTATATAAAGGGTGTTTCGTTCTCCTCCCCAACCAATATGAGATCTCACAAAGTCGATAACCACATGTCTTCCGATTAGTATGTTATTTTTGACATAACAATGTCTATGAGATCTCACATCAGTTGGGGAGGAGAACGAAACACCCTTTATAAGGGTATGGAAACCTCTCCCTAGCAGACACGTTTTAAAAATTTTGAGGGGAAGCCCGAAAGGAAAAGCCCAAAGAAGACAAATATCTACTAACGGTGGACCTAGACAGTTACAAAAACACTAGTCTCTATTGTATTAATCTACCCTTAAACTACCCTTGTTTAATTTCTGTTGAAGCATATACTCGGGGGAGGGGGGGAGGCAATTTCAAAGTGGACTCCTATTTATTAGATAGAGAAGATCACCAAGATTCCGTGATCCAAGAGGACTCGAACCTCTTGTAAGAACTTCTTGACATTAGCCTAAGAAATTAATATTCATACTAGAAGAGCAGTAGTTTGATTACCTGAGCTTCAGCACTTTCCTTGAGCAGCCTAAATGCTTGAATTGCATGCTGAGGCACTGAAGTCTGCGGCTGTGAACTTACCTCAATGGATAAACAAGACTCGGATTCTGGCTTACTGTATGAACAGACAATCAGATTTGATCCACCAGATTCTGGTGAAGAAGTCAAGTATGCCCTGAAAAAATCAACCAAAAACATCAAGGAGAATAGAGAATGCCACGCCATAACATGGTTTTGATTCGGGGTGGCAATAGGTGCTGCTGGAAATTAGAGCAAAGATTACAAACTAAGCTCAAAAAATAGCACATTAAAGCTGTGAGATCCCACAATGGTCGGGAAGAAAAACGAAACATTTTTTTATAAGGGTGTGAGAATCTCTCTAATAAAGGCGTTCTAAAAATATTAAGGGGAGCTCGAGAGGGAAAGTCCAAAGAGGACGATGATGGGTTTGGATCGTTACAAATGGTATTAGAGCCAGACACAGGACGATATGTTAGCGAGGAGGCTGAGCCCCAAAGGGGTGGACACGGAAGGTGTGCTAGTAAGGACGTTGGTCTCAAAGGGGGTGGATTGGAGGGTTCCACATCGATTGGAGAAGGGAATGAGTGCTAGCAAGGTCGCTGGGTCCCGAGAGGAGTGGATTGTGAGATCTCACATCGGTTGGAGAAGAGAATGAAGCCTTTCTACAAGGAAGTGGAGCCCCTTCCTAATAGACACGTTTTAAAAACCTTGAGTGGAAGCCCGAACGAGAAAGCTCATAGAGGACAATACTTGCTAGAAGTGGGTTTGGACGGTTACAAATGGTATCAGAGCCAGACACTGGACGATGTACATGCGAGGCTGAGCCTCGAAGGGGGTGGACACGAGGTGGTGTGCCAATAAAGACGCCAGGGCCCATAGGGGTGGATTCAGGAATCCCACAGAAGGGAACGAGTACTAGTGAGGACGCAGGCCCCAAAGAAAGTGGATTGTGAGATCTTACATCTCTACCGTTCTAAAAACGAGGAAGGCCGAACAGAAAATTCTTCATAAAAGAAACAATATCTACCGGTAGGTAAAATGACAATAGTCTATAACAATGAAAAGACCCAAAACATACTTCTTCCTTTCATATGTGGAGGGTTATGATTAATTCTTCGCTTTATTTTCTTTAACACACAATTACACAAACGATTCACAACCTAATGAAATGGAAACGAGCCAATTCCATACCAAGCACGGATTAAAGCACAGATCACAGAGCACAGAGCAGAACCATTCATTAATCGATTCAAACAAAACTAAAGCGAATAGAAATTCAAGACATACCTATCCAAAGCCTCCTTCACCTCTGCTGCAGCTTCCTTCGCCTCTTCAAAACTAGGAACCGTCCCAAACACAATCCTCGGCTCAGGTCCAGCGGCGTCCACGGCCAAATCGTCCTCAAAATTGGCGAATTCCCAGTCATCTATTTCCCGCGTCGGTTTTTGCACAACGTCCACCTCGGCGCCGGCAGTGGCCTTCGCCGACGGCACCCGAGAAGACGATCCGACGGAAACCGACGATGCCCTCGACGCGCTGCGAATAAATTGCCCAAACTGAGGCACCATCGATGATCCTCGGAAACCGGCGTTAACAACTCCGGCTCCGGCCATCTTCGCCGCCGCCCTAACGACTTCTCCTCCTCCCATGGTGGTGAAACGATTGCCTGAAACTACAACGAGAGAATCGAAGAGCCTTTGCTTATTGTTAAATTGGAGGAATAATAAAGTGCTTCGCGCTCTATTATAAACGCCACCAATAAAATTTCGCCACGTCATACAAAGCAGTTAATAAAAGCGCTTCCTTTTGGGTTTCCACGTCACACGATTTCCTGAAACTATTTTTGTAAAATTGGAGGAATAATAAAGTGCTTCGCGCTCTATTATAAACACACCAATCAAATTTCGCCACATCATACAAAGAGTTAAATAACAGCTCGCAAATATATATATATATATATATATATATATATATATATATATATATATACACACACACATATTAAACAAAATAAAAAATAATTTTTGGTTTTTATGTAAAAATAAAAATGTATTAAAATGAAAAGGATATATAATATTTTATTTCAAGCGGTTGAAGTTGGAGAGGAGGGTAATTTATCGAAGTGGTTACTATGCACTCGGTTGCATTCAATCTAATCCACTCCATAATATTTGACACTAAGCAACACGTGGCAACCGCTGAAACTAGGTCAAATCTAATTTAGTCCCAATATTTTGGGTCATCCGCACAATTTCCCATTCATTTTAATTATTTTTTAAAATCCAATTTTCCACGTGGAAGAGTTTTTTTTTCAGTCATTTGGGCCGGCCCATTTAGTTGGTGGATCAGATGTCGGCCCTTTAAAAATATTATTTTGGTATTCTTCATAGATTTCGATTCTCAACGTAATATTAATTAAAACTCCAAATTAATAAAAATAATTATTAATTTTCATAAATAAATGAATTAAGACGGTTTGTATTTTTGCTTTATTCAATTAAAAATTAATTAAATTAAATGATTTTTCTCTCAAAATCTTATCAACATAATGATTTAAAACGAAATATAATATGGAAAGTTGGAATTAAATTTCAAATGTAATTAATTATTCTATAAAAATAATAAATATTGGATTTTATACTAAATAGGTAAATAATATACTATAAAATTATTAATTTAGCATTTTTTTTTAATAATAAAAAGAAGCCTTAAGCCTTAAGATTGGAAGGTGAAGAAAGGTCAAAGGAAAACGACATCGTTTTACTTTCTTTAAATGAGGGAAAGAGGTTGTTGGGTCCCACAAAAATGAATATGTTTTGCATGGATAGGTGATGATTCACATTAATCAAAGGCCCCATGCCCCATTGGTCATCATTTTCCCGACTTACTTAATATTTCAATATCGTCTCGAACATAATTTATTAGGTGAGACATTTGTTATTGTTTTAAACGTCCAGGGCTGAATCTATATAATATAGAGGTCAAATTTGTAATAGTAGAAAAATTAGGGGTAAAAACGTGAAGGTTTGTGAGGTTTGACTTTGTCATATGGTTCAAGTTGAAACAAATCTCGATATTATGAGGACTGAACTGAAATCGTGTTCAACTTTTCGGATCAAATTTATAATCAAACTATTAATTTATCAATATAGTTGTCAACATTGGTTATCCAGCTGAATTATATATTAATAAAAAATAATAGTAACACGAACATTTATTTTATGATTTTAAATTCAAAGTTAAATGGATTTAACGAACATTTCTAGAACATTTATATTTTTCAAAAATTGTTTTTCAATTATTCGATACAAAATGCTATAAATTTATTGTTTTTTTTTTCGATAAACTAAATTATGTATAATATATTATAAATTGTGTGATATTATAAAATTAGTAATATACCAAATTTATAACATAAAATATATCTATAAATTAATTAATTTTCAATTTTAATTTATAATTTTAAATTATTACCAAACATATATTTAAAATATTAAATCTAACTCTATATAAATTTATAAAAGTAAATTCCACGTCAACAGTGTGCAAATATCGGCCCACATTAACTCGCTTTAAACTCGTTAGTTCCCACTAATAGACATATGACACGTGGAAAAACTGGAATTATCTGGAGCCCACGCTGGAAATTAGGCATGTGAATGGTGGGACCCGCCTGAACCATCTGTCAGTTGGGCCCACATTCTCGCGTAAAACAAAACTAATGGACCCCACTTTTCATCACTATTGGATAATAATGCCGAGAAAATCGCATAATTATTGACGAAAAATATAAATTAAAATTGAAAATTACGCAAAATTTATAATTTATTATTATTTATAATAATGCTAAGGAAATTGCATGATTATCGGCGGAAAATGCCAATAAATTAAATATAATTATAAATTATCCAAAAATATTTTAATTTTTTTAATAAAAATAATGTGAAAAAACAAAAGGGGTGAATTTGATGGGAAAATCAAAGAAAATAAATAAATAAATAAATAAATGATTTTTTTTTTATTTTAATTTAAAACATCGATATTGAACAAAAAGAAAGAGACAAATACTAATATAGAGTACACAATGGGAAATAAAATAGAACCAAACATTACCTTAAAAAAGACATTAATTAGATTACAATATCCTTTGCTTTGGTTCCTTGTCTAATTATTTGTCTTTATAAATTATTTTAAGAACATTAAAAATGACGACGTTAGGTGTTTGTCGCTTTAAAGAGTAAATACTATCTTCATAGACCAACACGAGTCATTTAACGTGTCACTCACATGCTTCTGAGAAATATTCATAGGTGTAATGATTTCGTTAATGACCACGACATTCTCTTGAGATATGACTATGCTACCTGTTTGTTGCTGGTAAGAGTAAAGATGGTATCCACCGATTATTTCAATAGAGTTAGATCTCACTAACATTGTAGAACAAAATAAGATTGTTTCAAGCCATATACGCTTAATTTTGAAGGGTTTTTTTTTTTTTCTGTTGGTAGAGATAGTAACTTTCAATTCTTTTAAGATTTTCTCAACCATACTATTCTCAGGATTACTCTCATTTCATTTTGATGTGATCTCGATTCACTCATATATCTCGCTCGATCGTCACAAAAATGAATTTTTTTTCTAATGGTTGGAGAGGGAGGGTTTGTGTGTGATCCCACATCAGTTGGAGAGGGAAACGAAGCATTCCTTACAAGGGGATGTAAACTTTTCCCTAACGAATCGTTTTAAAAATCGTGAGGCTGACATCACTATGCAACGAGCTAAAGCGGACAATATTTGCTAGCGATGGGGCTTGAGATGTTACAAATGACATTAGAGCTAGACATTAGGTGGTGTGCCAGCGAGGATATTGGGTCCCCAAGGAGAATGGATTGTGAGATCCCACCTCGGTTGAAGAGGGAAACGAAGCACTCCTTACAAGGGCGTGAAAACTTTTCCCTAACAGACCGTTTTAAAAATCGTGAGGCTGACAACGCTACGCAACGAGCCAAAACGGACAATATCTACTAGTGGTGGGGCTTGAGCTGTTACAAATGACATTAGAGCCTGACATGAGATGGTGTGCCCTCGAAGACGTTGGGTCCCCAAGAAGAATGGATTGTGAGATTCCACATCGGTTGAAGAGGGAAACGAAACATTCCTTACAAGGGCGTTGAAACTTTTCCCTAACGAACCGTTTTAAAAATCATGAGGCTAACAACACTACGCAACGAGCTAAAGCGGACAATATCTGCTAGTGATGAAGCTTGAGCTATTACAAATAGCATCAGAGTCAGACACTGAGAACGTTGGGTCCCTAAGGAGAGTGGATTGTGAGATCCCACATCGATTGAAGAGGGGTACACACCAGGCAGTGAGCTAGCGAGAATGTTAGGTTCCCAAGGGGGTGGATTGTGACATTTCACGGAGAGAAGAACGAAACATTCCTTATAAGGAATGTGAGAATCTTTCCCTAACAGACGCGATTTAAAAACAGTGAACCCGATAACGATCGATACACACATAAAAAGGTATTTTTAATTCCAAAATTTCACCACACAAGCTCTCATTATACACTAAAGTGTGACAAATGATTTCTTTATAAAGTTAAAAATAAAATTATTGCAACAAAATAATATAAATACAAAAGTTGGAAACTTGAATTTCACATTGCTTTTTTTTTTTTTTTTTGTTGGCCCTCTTATCTAAGAGATTCAAAGTCTCTTCTCTTCCTCAGAGGATTCCTCAGTGCAGCTGCAGAAAACCAGACACAAAGAAACTCAGTCATGGAAAGAAACAAAACAAGAACAGATCTCTATCTCTCTGTCTAAAACAATGACCTTGAGCTTGCAAATGGGTGTCACCAAATATTGATTTAGAGAGAGAAGAAGAAGAAGAAGCCATTAATGAAGGGAAAGAGATGAAGAAAGCAACCAATGTAGAGAGAGGAAGGCAGAGCAACAGAACTGTTCATTGAGATGCTACGTTAGAGCCAGAGGAATGAATTCAAGTAAGAAAAAACAAGACCAAAATTAACCCATTTGTGAGGAATTTACAGAAAAATGATGAATGTTAGTGACAGAGTTCATAAAAAACAGAGGAAAACAGAGCTAAAAGAAGCCATGGATGAGAAAAACGATGAAAGATACGAAGAACCCATTAAAGAAAAGAGGTAGCCAAGGCAAAAACAGAGGAAACAATGCCATGAGAAGCCATTGATGATAGAAGAAACACAAGATGTAGCAGCAAATGCTAAAACAGAGGAAACAGAGCCAAATGAAGCAATGAATGAGAAAAACAATGAAAAATAAGAACCCATCAATTTAGAGTGAATCAGAGACGAAATAAAGACGTAGCCAAGGAAAAAACAGAGGGAACAAAGCCATGAGAAGCCATTGACGATAGCAGAAACACAAGAAATAGCAGCAAATGCCAAAACAGAGGAAACAGAGCCAAAAGAAGCCATTGATGAGAGAAACGATGAAAAATAAGAAGAACCCATCAATATAGAGTGAATCAGAGAGCCAAAAAAGACGTAGCCAAGGAAAAAACAGAGGAAACAAAGCCATGAGAAGCCATTGATGATAGCAGAAACACAAGAAGTAGCAGCAAATGCCAAAACAGAGGAAACAGAGCCAAAAGAAGCCATGGATGAGCCCAAAGATCAACAAAAACAAACAGACCCAAGAGAAGCCATTAATGTAAGATCAACAAAAAGAACCAAAACCCAACAAAAATCAAAAGAGATCTAAGTGAAAATTCACCTTGAGGGTTACAATCAGGAGGATCTTCAAAGAGCGACAAAGAGAGCTGTTTATGCGCGACACCAATGTCAATAAGAATGACACCAGAAGAAGGATCATTAACAATGATATCCTTAACCGGCAGCCATAGAAAGAGCTCTTCCTGAGACATACCCTCCACTCCAATCAAGCTCCCATAGCTAAGATTAGCACTAAAAACACTTTCAAAAATCACTCTGTTTTCATATTTGGCCATACATGGCCCATCCAAATACACTTCCAGCCGATCATTTTCACCCAATGTGTAAGATTTCACTTGCTTGGGCACCAACCCAGCCGGCAGCCCCATGGAGCGCAGGAGCGAGTGAATAGAAGAGGAATCTTTGCGAGAATTGCTGCAGCAACAGGAAGAACAGAAACCCACAAACAAGATGATAATTGAGATCCGAATTCTGGAATTCCAGCTGCCAAACAAGTCGGCCATGGCTGAATTTCAGAGACAGACAGACAGACAGACAGACGGGACGAGGTTTATGAGGGTGTGGTTTTTGTGAGGGAGAAAAAGTGGAGAGTGTTTATGGGAACAATTAGATGAGCTTAGGGCATTGTGAAATTACGGTCGTGTCCTTGTGTTGTATTTTTCGTAAGGGCTCCCCAAATTTGTATTTCCAATTATATGATATATATATATATATATATTAGAGGTTGGTGAGGGAAAATGAAAAAAATTATTTTAAAATTTGTATCGGATCAAATTGTGATAGCCTTATTGAATAATTTTGGCCTACGAATTTTCCGATCCAGTGTATCCTGAACTTTAAAAACTGACTAATAAAGTGTTAATTTTCAAAATGATCTTCAATTTTAAAACGTCTAATAAAATTCTTTAATTTTTAAATTTTATGTTTAATAAATGTCTAAAATTTTCAATGGTAAGTCATTGACTTATTGGACATCATTAGGCATAAAAATCAACTCATTATCTAACATAACAATTATCAATTAATATTTTTAAGAAAGTTTAAAGATGGATGGAATTATCTCGCCATTTTGATAGCATTATATTTAGGATTCGAAGGAATATTGTACGGGGTCTAGTTGATTATGCTCGCCCAAGTTCCCAACATAGAGAAAACCATTGCAAGAAAGCTTGTCCACAACGTTCAATCTTCCATCTTCAGCTGATCTATTATGCACTTTTGATTTTCCGTTCGAATGACCCTAACGTAATTAAACACAAACTTGAAAGTTCAAGAGTTTAATCTGCATATAATTGAACGTTTCGGACATATGGGGCATTTTAAAAAGTTTAGAGATCAAATAAACACAAAGTGTAACGTCGATAAACATGGTAGGAAACACATTATAACACAAAAAGGGCATTTTGGTCCATAAAAATCCAACCCAAAACCAGGTGTTTTTTTTTAAGTGTGAAACTGAAAAAAAAAACGCTACATCTGGCAGAGGAAAAGACAGGGGGAGAGACGAAAGGCAAAACGTTGTCGCATTACAAATTAAAAATAAAAAGAAAGGGGCAAAACGGTAAATGCACCTCAAACAGATTCTTATAAAAATCTCGTGAAACATAGGATTTGGTATTGGCCAATCCCCAATCCCGGGATAATTTTCGGTGTGTGAAATTCCAAAACTAGACATATAAACATCGTTAATTACAATTACACGCCACTGTAAGTCACGCGCCTACGAGAAAATAATAATAATAATAATAATAATAATAATAATTCGAGGGGAGTAATAATGATAACGTTACCTGATGGGAACGGGTGACAGTGACTGTAGCGAACTGATTTAACACACGTGGACCAAACAATTGAATGGCACCTGCCATTCCGACACCGAGAGGGTGATTTTTGCAGCATTGAAGTTGGACCGTCGGTCCAAAGGAGACAACAGTAATCTTGTAATTAAGAATTAAGAAAAGTAATTAAAAAGCAATTAGGAATAATTAAGGGATTGGATAATCTGTCTGTAAGGATAGCATAAGATAGACAAATTATATACAATATGATTATATTGCATAGCCTTTCAAACACCTTTTTTTTTTTTTTTTTTATTTTACCCTAAATTAAAAATAATAATTTTTTAGACATCAAATTATACGATATTTTTTAAAAAGATTAAAATTTTATTAGATATTAAACAAAAACAGCCTATGCAATTCTGTCCTCATAAAAAAAAAAATTATATAAATGCATTTTCTATATAAAAAAAAATAATTACAAAAAATAAAACAAGCATTAATTGTCTCAATGATTGCAACTACTTTGTTTTTTTTTTTTTTTTTTTTTTTTTAACTTATTGAAGCAATCATTAATGGTTGAATTAATAATAATAACAATAATGATAATACACACTCTTTAATGTGAAGTTTATATTATTTTTGCTGTAGTTACCTAATTGTGAAGTTATTTCCGCAAGGTTGAACAGAGACATTTATTATGTTATATTCACTGTTAAATCTTGGAAGGATTTCAAAAGAGTAGAGATTCAATGAATAGGTTGTTTTAATTGTAATCTCAACCTCAACCTATGGATGTCAAATACGTAAATCAAGAATAATGCTCAATTTTACCTTTTACCGAGCATTTCGTAGACAAGACACTAATTATGAATCCAAATTTAACTTCTCTTTGCTTACTCCCACAAACTTACTGTATTAGTGTGTGAGATCCCACATTGGTTGGAGGGGAACGAAACATTCTTTACAAGTGTGTGAAAATCTCTTCCTAACAAACATGTTTTAAAAACCTTGAAGGGTAGCCCGAAAGGAAAAGTCCAAAGAAACAATATCGGCTAGTGGTATCAGAGCCAGACACTAGGGAGTGTGCTAGCAAGGATACTAGGTCCCCAAAAGGGGTGGAAACAATATCTGTTAATGGTGGTCTTGAACTGTTATAAATGATATCAGTGTCGGACACCAAGGGGTGTGGCTAGTAAGGATGCTGGGTCCCCAAGGGAAGTGGATTGTGAGATCCCATATTGGTTGGAGAGGGTAACGAAGCATTTCTCATAAGGGTGTGGAAACCTCTCCCTAGCATATGTGTTTTAAAAATCTTGAAGGGAAGTCCGAAAAATCTTGGAGTGGACTTGGACATTAACAATTAGGCATAATCAACCAACCAACCAAAACGGCTCTAAATTCCTTTGTAATGATGTGGTTTAAGAGAGTCTTCATAAAAAGAAAGAACTGTTCTAAACCATATATTCTCCAATGACATTCTGAGCTACAAGGTCACACATCACAATACAAGAGTCCTTTCAAGGATGAACATGAATGAACTACATACAGGACAGCATGTACAAAATTCCAAGAACAATATGAAAGTATGCGGATTACTACCTCTTAATTCAGCATCATATCATTCTTAGTAGAGTTCAAAGCACAATCTTAAGTCATACACTAATGGATTGCAAAGGAAAATGAACAAAAACATTCTACTTTTCCATGCAAGAACTACAAATATTGGAAGGAAAAATCACTACATTACCTTATCCTGAATTTGATTCCGTTCTGGTTGTTGCTTGTGGTCTCGGCTTTCGTTGTTCAGGAGAAGGGCCATCCCGTTTTCTTTCATATCTCCTACTTTCATATTTGGTTTCTCTTCGTTTCTTTGGTTCATAAACAGGATACTTGGATGGAATTATCTCCCCATTTATATACTTGTCACCTAAAAGTTAACAACATGAAACTAAGTTAATCTAGATAAAACTAGTTAAAAGAAGCTCCTAATCTTTGTTCTTGACATCTAAGGAGAGAGGATATAAACCAAACCTCCATAATCTTTGTTCTTGACATCTATATAAGAATCTGGCAACACCCAAAGAACTCCAGGTAGTCCTGCAATGGAAAAGTTCAAATAGCATCTCTCAGCAAAGCTGTTAGAACAGGGCTTCCAAGAAAAATTCATAAACCAACACTTACCCTTAAATTTCTCGGATGTTTCTTCGGACACTGTGCATTGGAATCCAGTGTAGGTGGTGGTGCTGAAAGCATACATGTTTTTCTTGGCTTCTTCCATGCTGTTTCCAAGAAAATTTTCACATGAGAGATCAAAATATCCTTGACCAACTATTTGATAAAATCCCAGAACGTTCGTATCTCTATGTTTTTCAGAGTCACTGGACGCTAATAAAATAAAAAAAAAATACAAGTTTAATTCAGGAATGTTTGAATTATAACTATAATACATTCTATTGAACGATTGAACGATTAAAAGTGTAATAGTTACCTAAAACTTTAATTTTGTGTCTAAGATAAGTTCAAAATTTTTAAAAACTAATTGATTTATTAGGTGTAAATCTGAATTCTATGTTTAAAGGAAACTTAACTTTCAATTTTGTATCCAGTAGATTTGTGAATCCTAAAAACCAAATTTGTAATTTAACCTAAATCTAATCTTCCTCAATTTTAAAAGGATCCAAAGGTCGTTCTGACCTTTAATTTTGTGACGCCCTGCATAATGTTGAGTGTAGGTTCAAGATGCATTTGGTGATTTCTCACATATATCAACTTGTGAAAAATTACCGCCCCATTGTTCAAATCTCTAATAATTTCCAATTATTTTGCCAATCTGAGCATAAGGTACCAATCATTTATCTTACTATAGGAGCTGCTCCACAAGTAAAAGAAGAGCCCCGGGGAACAAAGAAACATACAGCACAAAAAACTGTCGAGAAAACTGATAGTTGATTGTTCTTAATTCCATTTCAAAAATGAAATTCCAAACCCCGCCAAACTCCCACCTGTTACCTAATGCATATTTACCACAACTCAAGACGCTCTCATATCGATTAACATATCAATTTCCAAATACTTCAGCCGAGAGACACACAAAAACATACTGTAGCAGAGATTCTTTAATCCTCTACACAAATGGAATCCTGATACTAACATTTGAAACGAAAATTAACATATGCACATTAGAGAGAGCAAAAGCGAGAGAGATTGAGAGAGAACCTTCCCAAAACAGTAGCAAGAGTGTTGAGATAGGTATCAATCATCTGTTCCCTCGTTGGAGCAGGATCTTTGGGAAATTCCATGACAATAAGCCAATGGTTATAATCACAACCAGGCAACATAAACGTCTCCCTTTCCTCATTGCTACTGCTCCTCTTCGACGAGTAATCGCTATCCAAAGCGGCTCGAACCAAAACCCCCGATTGAGCGCCGGAACGAAGGCGAACATTCGAAATCCGACTCACTGAGTTGAGCTGAAGAAAGTGACCGAGTTCATGGTGCGGTAAGAGCGAAGGTTTCTGAAATGGAATTAGGGAGTGAGGAGAAAAGGAGAGATTGATAGCCATTAGCATTACAGAGAGACGAAGCGGATACCGAAAATTTCGAGGAAGAAGATGAGGTTTTTGGAAGGGGATAGCGCTTTCACGCTTTGGAAGAGATATTTTTGAAATATTTTGGGCCGTGGATTGTCTCGGCCCATTAACTAACATGTCTGATCCAATATTCAAGCCCAATATGTTATGGGTCAAGGTGAAAAGCAAGCCCAATATTCAAGCCCAATATGTTATATCTTACAATAAAGTCAATGTCCAATGATGTTAGGAAACATGAAAACCAAGGGAACTAAACCCTAGTTAACTCTTAACCTCCAACTAAACTCTCGATTAACTGACCTACTCTTACACGTCGATACCTGAAACTAACGAAACCAATCCACTTTATTCGTATGCGATCGACAAAGAAATTCGAAGTTGAATTCTCGCAAGATCAGTCTACATATTGGTGTGTCGTTTGTCACAGACGTTTTAAAGCTCAAAAGCTAGATTAGAGAGCTTTCTTTCGTAAACGTGAATCATCCCAGAAGTTCAAAATTTCTATATAGAGTTGACCTAAGACTTTCCTCACCTACTGACGAGGGTTTATCCTTTCTGCTCCTTATATTTGATCGGTTTAGAAGTGGTTGACCCTAGGCTCATTGGTACACTGAACAACTTGAGGCTTGACCCAAGACCTATTAAGCTCAATGGGTTGATTAGTTTTTCAAGGATAGTTAACCGAGGAGTGTCAGCTTTAGGCTTAATTGAACTTGGGGCCTCTTTCTTTTCGAGTCTCGTTTACATCATACTTATAATGTAACTTTAATGGTCAACCTAAGGTGGTTGACTATATATATCTTTATCCTTAACGCCAATGATTGACTAAAGTGACTTTAATAAAGGCATTATCAACCAATCGAATCGCTAGAAAACAAAATGAAATTTGATTGGGATACAATAATGAAAGCACCATAATGTAATGTGTAGTCAATTTTTAATAGCTAGCATTTAGCAACTTGAATGATATCAAAATAGGACTACTTATATGACTTTAAAGGCATGCAAGATCATCACAAAACCCTAGCTAGCTCTAGGGTTTTAACAGCAAAGCATTGAAAAGTAAGCAAATAAAATGGAGAAAATGATGGGGGAGAAGATGGAGATGGTGTATTGGAGCTTTCAAGCTTTCACAAAGAAAGAAACTAATAATTTTAGGTTAATGGTGGGAGTAGACGAGTCTTATTCATTCACTTTCTCATTTTCTCTTGTCTTCCATCTCCATCTCGAACAGTAGCAACTTAAGCTCACCGCTAACAGATATCGTCTTTTTTGGACTTTGTGAGATATTACATCGGTTGGAGAGGGGAATGAAACATTCTTTATAAGGGTTTGGAAATCTCTCCTTAGTAGATGCGTTTTAAAACCGTGAGGCCGACGACGATGTGTAACGGATCAAAGCAGACAATATCTGTTAGTTGTGGACTTGAGCTGTTACAAATGGTATCAAAACTAATCACTAGACAGTGTGCTAGCAAAGAAGTTGGGCCTTCAAAGGGGATGGATTGTGGGATCTTACATCGGTTGGAGAGAAGAACGAAGAAAGTTCTCCTTAAAAGTCTTGAGGGGAAACCCTTGAAGGGAAAGCTCAAAGAGGATAATATCTAGTAACGCTGGACTTGGACTGTTACAAATTATATTAGAGCTAGTCACCGAGCGGTGTGTCAGCAAGGACACTGGGCCTCTAAGGGGGTTGATTGTGAAATCTCACATCGGTTTGAGAGGGGAACGAAGAAACCTTTGCCTAAAAACCTTGACGGGTAACCCTTGAAGGGAAAGTCCAAAGAGGATAATATATGGTAACACTGGGCTTTGACTGTTACAAATGAATCAGAGCCAATCACCGGGAAGTGTGCCAGCAAGGACGCTGAGACTCTAGGGGGGTGGATTATAAGATCCCACATTGGTTGGAGAGAGGAATGAAGAAATCTCCCCCTAAAAACCTTGAGAGGTAACCCTTTAAGGGAAAGTCCAAAGAGAACAATATCTAGAAGCGGTGGGCTTAGATTGTTACAAATGATATCAGAGTCAGTCACCGGGAAGTATGCCAGCAAGGACGCTAGGACTCCAGGGGTGGATTATGAGATCTCACATCAGTTGGAGAGAGAAACGAAAAAACCTTGAGGGGTAACCCTGAAGTAAAAGCTACAAGAGGACAATATCTGCCCGCGGTGGGCTTGAGCTATTATATTATGCATCTCAATTCTCACTATTTCTTAATTATTTTGAGCATGGAATTCGACCCATTTAGGGTTTTACTAAACGGGTACGATTTTAATATCATTAAGTGGTTAGGTTTTATATCAACACGAGTATAATTCAATTGGTTTAGATCATATACTCTCGACTAATAAAACTAAAATTCAAACTTCCACCTCCACGTGACGAACTTAAGAACCAGTGGTTAGATTTCGACATGAACCAATGATGTTACATTGATTGAGAAAATTTATTGGTCACAATTTGTATTGTTCCCCATTTCTAATATTGGGATATGAAATGATTCAGTGGATGGGGATGAGAGAATAATTGCACCATTTTCCAAGAGTTCATGATCTTATGCATTGTCAAATAGAAACACAAGGACAAAATGCACATGACCATACTATATATTTTTATTTAATAGTCTCCAAAATTCATGTCTTATTCTAAATCATATGATTCTCACAATAAATTAATTATATTTAGGAGGGTATTATATGATTATTACTTTATTAAAATTCCAATTCTACCCCTAAAAAATGGTCGAGGAATATTATTGTGACTACTACTTTGATATATGTTCTGTTCTAAAAGAGCTACAGCATGAAATAAATGATTATTTTACTCTGTGGAACACAAACGAGTTTCTTGCTCGTAGTAGGTAGGAGTATTCATATAACTCGAGAACTCAACCAATCTGGACTATCCAACCCAAACCATACCAGTTGAGTTGGGTTAATTTTTTTAAAATCGATAAATCGAGTGAAAAATTCGAGTTGGTTCATAAGTTAATAATCCTATAACTCAACCCAATAGTCAGGTTGGGTTGGGTTACAAACTTTATTCGGGTGGTTGTATCACCAATCCAACCAATTTGAAATTTCAGTGGGTCCAGAAGATTTTCCAACCGAACCCGTGCTCAACTCCAGTAGAAGATAGAATTGTTTTTTAAAATATACCAACTACTTGCTCGTTCATCCCGCTTCTTCATTCGCTCGTTAATCATCATTAGCTCGTTAATCAATGCGTCAAATTCAGCATTTGAGTAGTAGTATTAGGATGATGATGTCATTTAAAATCATTATTAGATTTGTTTATTTATATATAATAATATATTTATATATGTGGATGGGATTTGAGATTGTGGATGAGCAGAAATATGGGTCCTAATTGGGCCGAGCAAGGCCGGGTAGAAGACCCGGCAAGAAAACAAATCCTTGATATTTGCCACGTGTGGGTGGGGCCACCGTTAGTAAAACAGTCAAAGATGTGCACGCACGTGTCCATTACCATATATTTTCAAAAGGTATTCAATTGCACGTGTCCGTCGACTTCCTTCACCAAACAACGAGTAATTCACGTGAAGTTTGGGCCCTTCTATTGGCCCATAATCCCTTATTTAATACTCTCAAATTAAATATTAAAAAGTAAAAAATATTTATTATATTTTAAAAAGAATAGGGTGATTTGAAAAGTAGCATTAACGCCCCTCATATTAATAAAAAATATATATAAAATTCTTGCTATTAATATTGGACGAAATGGTCTATCGACACTTTATATATAATCTATCGACACATGAGATTCCTCTTTCTTATTCTTAAGCAAGTCCCCGAGAGGGCTTGGCTTAGTTGATCCATGATTTATGTTTCGTCTTTCGTTTCCTTTTCGTTTGTTTCGAGAAATATATCGATCAATTCCGATTCTTTCTTTTTCTATTGATTCTTTTCCGATCGAGATGTATGGATCCATGGGCCTATGTGTCTATATAGATCCTGTTCATGGATTAACGAAAATGTGCAAAAGCTCTATTTGCCTCTGCCATTCTATGAGTCTCTTCCTTTTTACGTATGGCATCGCCACTCCCTTTGGCAGCATCCACTAATTCGGAACTTAATTTGAAAGCCATATTTCGACCCGGACGTTTTCGGGATGCCCCTAATAACCAACGAATGGCAAGTGCTTTTCCTTGTGTGGATCCTATTTCAATGGGAACTTGATGAGTTGATCCGCTTACACGTCTTGCCTTTACTGCTATATCGGGAGTTACTCCACGTATTGCTTGACGTAAAACAGATAGTGGATTTGTTTCTGTCTTTTGTTGAATCTTTTTCATGGCTCGATAGATAATTTGATAAGCCAATGATTTTTTTCCGTGTTTCAGAATACGGTTAACCAACATGTTAACTAATCGATTACGATAAATTGGATCGGATTTTGCAATTTTTTCTTCTGCAGTACCTCGACGTGACATGAGCGTGAAAGGGGTTCAAGAATCAGTTTTCTTTTTATAAGGGCTAAAATCATTTATTTTGGCTTTTTGACCCCATATTGTAGGGTGGATCTCGAAAGATATGAAAGATCTCCCTCCAAGCCGTACATACGACTTTCATCGAATACGGCTTTCCACAGAATTCTATATGTATCTATGAGATCGAGTATGGAATTCTGTTTACTCACTTTAAATTGAGTATCCGTTTCCCTCCCTTTCCTGCTAGGATTGGAAATCCTGTATTTTACATATCCATACGATTGAGTCCTTGGGTTTCCGAAATAGTGTAAAAA
>NW_019272019.1:2607698-2664459 GCF_002738345.1 Cucurbita maxima
AATAATTTAAAAAATAAAATAAATAAAGAAAGTGATGGGGAGTGATTTGAGAAGTTGAAAAGCAAGGAGGGTATAAATGATATAGTTGACGCCACGTCACTAGGAACTGGAGACCCTGAAAAAGCGGAATTGGAAGAGATATTTGTAGACGTGGCAGCTTTTAATCTTCTTCTTCCCTAGATTCTCACTTGTTCTCCCTACCAACTCCACGCCTATTATTGCCTCCCACCTTTTTATATTCAAACCCTAATCCCGAAACCCTAAACCCTAAACTCTAAGTTCACTCAGACTTATCTTCGACATCAATAAAATATTCTATTTTTTATGATTTTCTTTTAAATTTCGTATGATTTTATTAGTATTGAGTATTTATGAATCAAATCGAGCCTGTAACAACTTAAACCCACTGCTGGTAGATATTGTCTTTTTTGGACTTTTCCTTTCGGGTTTCCCTTATAAATAATCTTTCGTTTGTTCCCCTCTTCAACCGATATGAGCTCTCACAATTCACCATCTTGATGGTCAGCGTTCTTATTGGCACTCGTTCCTCTCTCCAATTGATGTGAGATTTTGCAGAACTGAACCGGTAATAAAACAAGTTTAAAAATCGTAAGTTCCGTTAACAATAAAAAAATAGTTTTTTTCTTCCAGTGATCAAGATCAAAGAGACGTGCATGTTGGTTTAGGTTGGAGAGATCGAGATATGACCGAGACAATCCTTAGAGACTGACCATTTTTTCAAAATCTCTTATCCTGGCTCTCTTTTCGAGTGACCTAATGCAGGCTAGTTCCCTTTTCCGTACACAATCATATAAAGTTCGAGTGCCTCTTTCACGGGAACTTCTACTTTAGGTAGATCGAGATCAATGTCTCACGAAGGAGTGAAAAAAAATATTTTTTTAATTTTTAGAATTTAATTAAGGAAAAAAAAAATACGTGAATGGTGAGTAGATAAATATTAAATACGTGGCAAAAAATTAGAAATAAGCTGTGGTCCAGTGGCAGAAGCACCGTAAAATTACATGTAAATGCCTAATTTTCTTTATTTTCCTCCTTTTTCCCGGATTATACTCCTAAGTGCGCTGTGGGACCCACCAATTTTTCAAATCTTTTTATTTCCTTACCAAAAGAAATAATAATAATAATAATAATCATATATCTATAATCCACTCTCGACCCGAAGTACAACTTACTTTATTTTGTAGTCATGGATACACTCGTAAATATAACCCTGGTCGATACGTACTTATTCTCTTGAAATCGAGCGTTTAAATTTTATATTAGGGTTGTATATAAATCGGTGTAGAAATCTTTTAGACTAAGCTGAAAGTTTGAGTTGGTTGAGTGGGTGATCCGAGCAACTTGAATAACCTGAATAGACACAATCCAAACCAACTTAAGTAGAGTTCATAGCCCACTTAGGGTTTTTTTTACATCAAACATTCAGAAGTCCAAAATTTTGATTTTTTAAAAATTAAACCCGACCCAGACTGGAAAAAAAATCTGACCCAACCCAACTTCATATTTTGGGTTAGGTAATTGGGGTTGGTCGGGTTCTCGAATCACTTGAACACCTTAATTCCATCTTACTCGTGAAGTTTAATGAAAAATAAATATAGTTAATTTAACCGACATGTCACGTTAGTATTTAATCGTCTTATATTATAGTATTTAAAAATTTGGAAGTTGATTGTATGTGAGATGCAAATAATTCAAGTTGGGGAAAGGGGGGTGTTTGGGTCAAAGAAAAAATAATTCAGTGGATGGGACAAAGGAATATGGGTACACAAGTAACCAAACAGGGCCTTATCTACTAACACGAGGAGGAGCAGCAGCAGCAGTAAGAGTAGCTTTTTTGCTTTTATCTAAAATTTGATTTGTATTTTGTTTGTCCTCATGAAACTGTCTCTCTGGTTTCTTGTCTTTCAAAGGAAACTGCTTTTAGTTTTGTTTGTTTTCTAAGACAAAATAATGGAGTGTGGGGAAGAGGAAATAGGGCGAAATATATTCTTTTGTGTCTTTTCTTTACCGCTTTCTTATTCGCTTTCTCTCTCTCGGTTTTAATAACACTATTTTGGTTTATACCCTTTTCATTTTTCGTTGTGAGATCTAAGACCGGTTGGAGAGGAGAATGAATCATTTCTTATAAGAGTGTGAAAATTAACCTCTTTCTAGCATACGTGTTTGAGGGAAAGCTCGAAAAGGAAAGCTTAAAGAGGACAATATTTGATACCGGTTGACTTGGGGTTGTTCAAATGGTATCAGAGCCAGACACTGTGGTGTGTGCCAGCGGGGTGGATTGTGAGATCCCACATTAGTTGGAGAGGAGAACGAAACATTTCTTATAAGGTATGAAAACCTCAAATGATATCAGAGCCAAACACTGGGCGGTGTGTCAGTGGGGACGCTAGGCTCCCAAGTGGGATGGATTGTGAGATCCCACGTCGGTTGGAGAGGAGGACGAAACATTTCTTATAAGGTGTGGAAATCTCTTCCTACTAGACATGTTTTAAAAACCTTAAAGTGAAGTCTAAAAGTGAAAGCCCAAAAACGACAATATCAATAGCTATGGACTTGGGCTATTACAGTTTTAGCTGGCTAACTTACTCGAAGGTGTGAGTAAGTGTTGCATAGTTGCATTGCGAGTTCTAAAAGAGTACGATTGTGACACGTGGTATAGAACAATTACGTTGGGCGACCACTCAAAACTATTTTGAAATGACTCATGTTGATCTGTATAAACAATTTTCACTGTTGTAAGCCGTTTAAGACAATTAAGTAGGAGACTATGGAGGTCGTTAAGTGCTTAATCCGTATTTCGATCCTCGACATGAAGTATTACAAACCATAACTTCCAATGATTCGAATCACCATTCTTTGACTCTTAGTGTAATAGTTCAGACTCACCATTAGTAGATATTGTCCGTTTTAGCTCGTTACATATTGTCGTAAACCTCACAGTTCTAAAATGTCCCTCATAAGAAATGTTCTGTTCCCCTCTCCAACCTATATGAGATCTAACACGTTGATTATTATTATATTAAGTGATTATTTAATTAAAAAAAAAAAAGTACTTTTTTGGGTTTTAATTCAAGAGTTGATTATGCTGTCATGTCAAAAGTACAAAATTTATAAGAAAAGTAAAAAATAAAAAAATAAAAAATAAAATCTTATCAATAATTTCTTTTTATTATTACTAAAACAAAACGACATCTCACACTCCCTTAACCAATGGTTTTCTTGTTTTAAGCTTTTAATTAATTTTAATTTTTCTTTTTTATTTCCTGAAAAATAGGAATTTTCTATTATATAATAATAATTATCAATTCAAACAAACATAACACAACATTATTAATGATTGGAAAATAATGAATCTTATGATCACTAATTTAAAATTAATATTAAATCTATTTTAATTATAATTTTTTCTATTTTAATCTTTAAATATGAAAAGGTAATTAAATAATTTGGTAGGATTAAAATTAAAAAATCTAATTAATAAATAAAAATTACACGTAAAAAAAAAAAAAACAATATCTAAATTATTATTGGGAGTTAATAATTTCTTAATTTTTTTAAAGTTAATATTTTATGCCATTTTTTTATATATATATATATATTTTAAAGAACTTTATGCTTTGGACACTAAGTATTATTCTTAGACTAAAACACTAAAATTTAATTGGAAAACAGCATATGAAATTAAAAAAGTTGGTGTCCTTTTCATTTAAGAAAAATAAAAAAAAATAAAAAGAAAAAAAGAAAAAAAAAGAAAGAAAAGGTATTTATTATCTTTATGCTATTTAATGGATAAAATGCATGAGATTTTCACTTAAAAGAAGAGAATCTAATTCCCTATAAAACGTGATCATTATGGTCACAAGAACAACTTAATCCACATCATTATATTATTGTTTAATCATAAGATTAAATATTTTAATGATTAGGGATGACACGTATAATTTAATTAATTAATATTTTGCTCGTGGGTTAGGTTTAATAGTTCCGACATTTCCTTACAACATGATCATGTTATTTGTTGTTTTTAAGAATAAAAATTATTGTCACATACCAACCTAAGTCATTTCGGTATGTTTTATCCTTACTTGTGTACTTTTGTGGGTTGAAGTCGAGCTCCTCGAGGTTGAGAGGAGTCTTACTCGTCGTGAAGCAAGAACCGAACTCATTATTGTTTAGATAAGGAAGGAAAAGTGTTATGATCATAAAAAGTTAAGGGTAAAGGAAAGGGAAAGAAAAAGAAGATTACTTTCATTAAGAAAGGAACAATTTTTCTTTGTACATTTCTAAGAAGAGAGCGAACGTTGGCCATGGGTAGAGGTAGCCCCAACTTTCATAGGTCCTTAGTTCGACTTCCTAATGAGAATTGACGTCCTTATGCGGGCGTCTCAAGAGAAAAAAATGTCATTTTCAACTCCATTGCTTATGACCTGGAACCCATTTAGGACACTTAGGGCTAAAGTAATTCGACACGGCCCTCGAATTCAATAGCTGAATGATGGGTTCATACTTGACACATCTCGGTGTCTTATACTGATTTATCGATGCTCCTAAGCTAATAGCATAATCCATGAGCTTGTCGAATGTTCCAGTTTCAACGATCTTAATTTCGAGAGGGCCAATGGACTTATCAGAGACCCGACCCTGACGGTACACGGCATTGAGAGACTCTTCAATCGTTAAGCAACAATCCTCAAAGACCGAGGGCGGGATCAGTGTCGTTTTAGCTCCATTAACACTCAACTCCCAATAGAGAACATAATGGCCTGGGATCTTTGAAGTGTCAGCACAGCTCGTGTACTCACTCACTGTCGCATCAAATGGCACCAAATGGCTCAATGCGTTCTTGACAGCGTTTTGCAGCTCAACCTCGTCTGTCTTGTCGGAATCAATGCTTAAAGCAACGTTTTTCCTGCAAATGAAATTGAATTGAGGCGCGTTGTTCTTGAACCCTGCCACTCTTAGTACATCCCCCACTCTGTACCTGTACAACCCTGCAACCAAAAACAGAACAAACATCATCAAATTCATGTCCTGTTTCATGTTCTTGAGCTCGTTCTGTTTGATAATCATTTGATTTTTACCTGCGTAAGTTGTAACAACGAGCTCGTATTCTTGTCCGAGCTGAACATCAACAAGATCCACGAGCTCCAGCTGCAGCTCCTTTTCAGTCAACGACATGTTCCTATTAACAGGGAGGAACTCAAAATACGCCATTGTTGGAATAAGCGTATAAGAAACCTCCGCAGGCTTACAAATTGGGTTCAAATTGACACCAAAATAGCACTCAGAAGAAGCATACATCGTACAAACAAGCGGCAACCCATTACTGTAATAATCCAATGTCGGAATGTACTGCGACATTGTCCCAGTAACAATCACGTCGACATATTTAGTATTAGGCCAAATCCGGGTAATAATCCCATGCCATGATTTTTTACTGCACTCCCCCTCGATGAAATCCGCCAATTTCGGGTCGGGTTTCAGGGTTTTTTTTAAGGATTCACGAATGGGTTGGTCGGTGATTTGGGGATTCAGAGTTCCGGTACGAATGTCGTGGCAGAGGAGGTGGAAGTGCTTTTCCAAGAAGCGGATGGCACGGATGAAGCCGGATGCGAAGACGGCGCCGACGCGGAGGACGTCGGTGCGGTGGTGGAGGCCGCAGAGGAGCTGGGCGTACATGCTCTGGTAGGCGTCGGAACAGAGGATGGCTTCGTTGGGGCTGGTGTAGTTGGTGTATGGGTCGAATGGGCGGTGCTTGAAATGGGCGCTTTTGTAGTAGCTTGTTAAGACGGGTCGAGCCAATAGCCCACTTGGGGTTTTGGATTCTGATTTTATGAAGAGAAAGTACATTCCTTTGCCTTTCTCTAAGCCTCCCATGAATTGGCTCATCACTGGCATTAGTAAGCTGTATAGTAATGATCTTCTTTCTAGCTCTTCTTCTATTGTTGGCATTAGTTTTCTCTCTCCTCCCGACGTTCCCGAGCTGGAGATTGATAGAATACGAAAGGTTAAATTATCACTTAACTCAAAAGTTCAACTGAACAGAGAATTCAGACATGCAACTATTTACTTCTGATATCGTGTTAGTTTCAAAATTTTAAAATAATGGATTGGGTTCGTTTTCAAATTAGTATCAACCCCAAAAACCTATGAGTTGATGCGCTACGGTCAACTTTACGACACTTATAGAAGAAAATTTGAAAGTTTAAAGCAAAGAAGATGTGATTTACGTGGACGAATTACGAAAAATGGTTTCGTGTTTGACGAAAAACGAGAGCGACCCATTTGAGGAAAAGTTGAGAGGAGAAAAGGGTAAGAAAAATTAGAGAGACCCACCTTGTGAGAAACTCAGAAATGGGAGAGGAACAGAGGATGGGAGAAAAGTCACCATTGGCAATACGGTTGATATCATGTTGGATGTCCTCATAAGAGATGACAGGGATGGTATTTTTGAAGGTCTTAGAGTCGGTGGCACCGGCGAGGCCGTGTCGACGAAGGTACTCGACGTGGGCATTGCGGGAGAGGATCTCGGCGAGGACACGACGCTGGATTTGGGCGGCGTTGGCCGTGACATCTTCAATGAATTGAAGAGTCTTCTTGTTTCTTTGCAACAGTTTGTAGTATTCAGTAGTTGAAAGAAATGAGGACTTTTGAGGAGCTTCTTCAGGCATTATGATGGCTGTTTTGTTTCTTTCTTTGTGCGTGTGAGAGAGAGAAGGGATTTTGGATGTGGGGAGGAAAAAAGAAGAAGCATAGTGGTTTATATAGACCAAGTGAATGGTGGAGTAAACTAGATGCTTCAAGGGTATTATGGTAAATCTTCCTTTTTTGCATTATTTTATATACTAACCTTATTCTAATTTGTTTACCATTTAAAACGTGCCTAATAGGGAGAGGTTTCCACACCTTTATAATCAATGTTTCGTTCCCTTTTCCGATCAAGGTAGGATCTCACAATTAGACTGTTTAAAACCGATTTGAAATGACCTTCAAAAATTTATAAAATACTTTTTTAATACTTAAAACGTCATTTTTTTTTATAAGCTATTAGTTCCGAGCGTCTGGTTCTAACATACTTTAAAAAGGAATAATTTTTTAGAAAGATAAAAATTAAACACCAAGAAAATAGATAAGAGACAATGATGAATAGGATAGAATATAATATTTTAAAGATGATTTTAATAATATTTATAAATTAATAATTGAAGATATTATTTTCGTCTACATATTTTAAATATTTATTTCATTTAAGTCAATTTTTATTTTTAATAAATTTTAAATTTAGAGACTTTTAAAAATAACTATTATTATCCTATCAAATTCGATAAAAATTAAAATAAAATTTAATTTACAATGTATTAAAAATATAAGAATTAAATTTGAATATTTTGAATTTTAATTTTTAAAAAATTTACGTATAAAATGCTAAATTTTACTGCCATCTATTATACATTTTTAAAATTTATGGCTTAAATAAAATAAAAAAAATTAAACTGGTAATTTAATTTAATTTAAACGGTTACATGCGTGCATGTACAGCGAGTGTTCCACAAAATACCGGCAGCCAATTTCCATAATTTGTAAAAAGGTGACTTGCATTTCCCGGTAACAGTAAACAATAATGTAAATTTAAACAACCGTATCGTGATATTTTGGCGATATTTATTAAGATAAGTTACAAAGAGGAAATAGATAGTATGCGGCAGTGTGTACGCTTAATTATATGCTAGAATCCAAGTGGGACCACCATTTCTCGAGGTGGAACACGTGTACGAATATGAGTGGAACAACTTTTGTCTTGAAGCAGTTCTAAGCCGATCCAATTAAACAGCGACGCTTTGTCGGCTGAACTTCGGCTACGGTTTCAATTATTTCGGTGTTTTTTCGGCTAAGCCGATTCTGAGATTTATTTCGGCTGTGTTTTAAATTTTAAAAAGTTTTTATTTTATGTAAAATAAATAATAAAAATAAAATGTGTATTAACATTTCTTATACGTTATTTTATCCTAAATATTTATATAATTAATTTTTTACACGTCAACTGTCACATCAAATTTTTTAATAAAAAATACGCGAATAATAGTTTGGGAGAAAATTAAAAAATGTCACAGATATTGTCTTCTTTAAAACGAGTCTTCATTTTGTTTCTCTCCTTCACTAGTGAAGGAAGGACGGACACGAACCACCTTCTTTAACTCTGTCTTCGTAAAACGGGTCTACTAGGAGAAGGTTTTTACACCCTTATAAATAGTGGTTTGTTCTCTTGTTGACCACCCCTTTTGGGACCCAGCGTCCTCACTGGCACTTTTATCCGTCCTCCAATCAATGTACCACCCTTATAAATGGTTGTTGACCACCCCCTTTGGGACCCAGCGACCTCGCTGGCACTTTTATCCAATTAATGTGCCACCCTTATAAATGGTTGACCACCCCCTTTGGGACCTAGCCTGGCACTTTTATCCATCCTCCAATCAATGTGGGATCACCCCCAAGTCCACCCCTTTCGGGGAAGAGCGAGAAGGCTAACACATCGTCTGGTGTCTGGCTCTGATACCATTTATAACGGCCTAAATCCACTATTGGTAGATAAAGTTTTCACACCCTTATAAATGGTGGTTTGTTCTTCTCCCCAACCAATGTGGGATGTCCCACATAACTTAGGGAGGAGAACAAATCGGGTGTGGAAACCTTCTCCTAGCACATACAAAAAAATCAAGAATAAAAATGATTTTTTTTTACCAATTATAAATATAATTAAAATCTATAACTGCATGAATATTTGATAATTTATATGAATTAATATTTTTTAAAAATGAAATTAATAAATAATAACCATTTTTAAGTTTAATAGATTAAAACATATATTTTTAAAGGTAATTTTTTTTTAATATTTATTAAAAATATAATAATAATAATAAGCGAGACTTTAGTTTTATTACATGTGTTAGAAACATGGAGTATGTGAGAGAAATTATATATTATATGATTTATGATCATATTATATGATAAATATGTGGGTAACTTATAACATTTTCATGTGACTTTGGACTATATTATAATTTCCCACTAAGGTAATGCATAGCCCTCAAAGGACTATATGTTTATGATGAATATTCTCCCTAGTCCCTACTCGGGTGCAAATATGTACATATCAATCCACCTCATTGCTCTCCCACTAATATAAATTAGAGCTCGACTTTATTATAAAGCTCATCGTGCAAATATCACGAGCTCTGAAATAACAAAAAAGTTAATTTATATTTGAATTATTATCCGTTAGGTCAAAAAAATTCCACACTCAGATGATTCGACTTTCCATCTAGTCACTATTTAAACAAAAGTAAATTTTTGTTAAAAAAAATGTACTTTATGTTGTCTTATTATTATTATTAGTATTCTCTTCTCTCTCACGCGTTTCTCTTTCGAAAAAGAAAAGTTCGTCTTTTTTCTCAAAAAATCTAAAATATCGATCGAGCAATAAATTGGGCTCTTAACAACTTCCGTTTTTAAACAAATGGACGGAAAGTTCTCGTCTTTTTTGAACTCCACAACCTTTTACAACCTCAAAACCCGATTCTTCTTCGATCTCCGTTTCCACTGTTTTGCTTTTTTTCTCACTCGATACAAACCAACTCTGAAAGTTACTTGTACTAACACTCGAAATAGATAGAAAACTCGACCCGATAATAAGGTAGGAGCTAGCTCCGTCACTCATACAAGCTTAAAGGTTAATTTTTGCTATAACTATAATAACTCGTTATTTACCTCGTAAGGAAACCATTTCATGAACTAATTAACATATAAGAATTAGGGTTAATTTAATTAATTAGTATTTAATTGGGATTATTAAAAGGCAAAAAAGGGTTGATGCTTAGCTGGCATGCAAAGAACACTTATCTTCTAATAAAAATGTGACCTTTTTTTGTTCATAAGTGTATAAAGTAAGGTGTGAATAAGGGTTATTTTTTTACAAAATTTCCCCCCAAAAATGGGACAAGAGAAGTGTGGTGTGTGTCAAACCCATTTTGGAGCCTTTTCAATGCCCAAATAATTGGTACTAACTTACCCTCTTTTCTCTTTTTATCAATGTTGTGATGCATATAATTGAGTTTGTTGCCTCTTTTTCTTCTTATAATTGTGACGACGTTGATTTTTTATGAAATATCTCGATGGGTTCTTTACGTTTTACTTGTTTTTGACTTATTGAGTTCGTAAGGTGGAGAGTATCGATGTAATTGGTTCAGTGGCTAAGATGTATCTGTATTTTGTTTCACTTTTGTTATGTGGGTTTACTGTAGACTAATTAGTTGAGTTGGAATATCTTAGAGTTTAGGGTTTCGAGTTTAGGGTTTGAAGTTCTTCGGTCAAAGATCATTTTAATTTGGGTGTAGGAAAACTCCCTTCTTTTGTTGTTGTTGGCTTCAGTAGTAAAGAAGGTTGTTAGGGTCTCGTTGTAACAAGCCAAACCCACCGTTAACACCGGGAGGTGTGCCAGTGAAGACAATGGGTTCCGAAAAGGGGTGGATTGTGAGATCTCAGTTTCGAGTTTAGGGTTTGAAGTTACTTAGTCAAAGATCATTTTAATATAGGTGTAGGTAAAACTCCCTTTGCTGTTGTTGGCTTCAGTAGTAAAGAAGGTTGTTAGGGTCTCGTTGTAACAGTCCAAGCCTGTTGCTGACACTGGGTGGTGTGCTAGTGAGGACGACAAGCCCCAAAGGGGAGTGAATGGTGAGATCTCGATTTAGAGTTTAGGGTTTGGAGTTCTTTGGTCAAAGATCATTTTAATTTGGGTTTAGGTAAAACTCTCTTCCTTTGTTGTTGTTGGCTTCAATAGTAAAGAAGGTGGTTAGGGTTTCGTTGTAACAAGTCAAACCCATCGCTGACACCGGGTGATGTGCCGTGAGAACGATGGGCTCCGAAGGGGGTGGATTATGAGATTTCACGTCGATTGGAGAGAGAAACGAAACATTTCTTATAAAGGTGTGAAAATCTCTCTCTAGAAGACAAGTGTCGACACATATTGAATTAAATTAAATTGATATTGATTTAAATTTTGTATTTAAATATGTGATAAAATAAGTACAAGTGAAATTATAAAATTAAAAAACAAATCCTAAATTTTTTGTTCTTTTTATTCTTAATATTACATTTGATTTTAGAAAAGAAAGCATAATTTTTTTTAATTGAGAGTCGGAAATTGGGATATTTAATAGTTTAAATTATTTTTTTATTGCATTTATATTTAATAGTATAAAAAAAATAATGGTATATTATAAGTTTTGAAAGGAAAAAAAAAATATATTATTTGATAATTTAATGTTTTATTTAAGTCGACATGTCGTTTCATATTGGTCGGGCGTTAGAGATGTAGAGGATCCACTAGATTTATGTATGGAAAGGAGTGGGACACGTGTCGAGACCCCAATAATTGGAGGGTTTGACCGGCGACTTTTGTGTCACCACCATCTGGAGATCACGTGCTGAGTGGACGGGCGGCCGGAGTGCGGCGGTCAAACTCCCGACCGCCGGCGTGGTTCCCCAACCATATCCCCAAAAAGGTTCACTTATTAATCATTTTATTTTATTTATTTTTCCTTTTTTAAAATTAAAAAAAAAAAAAAACAATTAGAACAACAAAACCGATGAGAAGAAGCCATTTAATTTTAGCTTTTAAAGTGGTGGAGAAATTGTGGGGTGAGGGAGGGTGCACCCACACACACGTAGGCCCTCAACAAATGGGATGCTTCATATTGTTTTCCCAACCATTAAGAGTATAAGATTGTCGGTCATAACAAATTTAATTTTATGAAGATTGTCGGTCATAATAATTTTCATGTGGATATGTTTTCGGTTCATTCATATATTTCTCTTTTACTCGAACGTAACAATTGTAGATTTGATTATATATAGGGGCAAGAATGTAAATCTTTGAAAGTTGGCTCGAGGACTCGGAACAGTTGAGTTGAAACTGTAATGTTAGAATATTGTTTTGTATGATGATGGGAGAAATTTGAAATTTTGAATTATGTTTATTTGTCGTTTTTTTTTTTTTTTGTTAGGTCTACTCGACCCACTTTAGGGTTACCATCCAACCCAAACTTACCATATTTTTATAAAGATTAAAAATACTTAACCTTCGTAATCAATATTATTGATACATTGTGACTTATAAATGTTTAATATTTAAATTTTATGAGATTTTAATTATTAATAATAAAAAAATAATTTGACAACTTAACCCAAAAATAGATAATTGGGTTGGGTTATGAACTCTAATTGAGTTGCTCCCGTCATTTTGAATGAGTTCAAAAAAAATTCCAATAGAATAACCTCTCAAGAAGAAAGAATGAATGGATCTTGTAGGATTTCCGAGAAATTCTTTGATTTCTTTCGAAAGTAGATGATTTATTCATCTACTTCTCACGTTCCATGAATAGCCGAAACATTGAAGAATATCCAGAAAAGCATTTAAGGAATCATCTACTTCTCACGTTCCATGAATAGCCGAAACATTGAGGAATATCCAGAAAAGCATTTAAGGAATCGGTGGTTATGATTTTATCTATGTTTGTTTCGTTTGAAGAAAGGAAAGATCCCAAAAAATCGATCTATCTTTATGTACATTTCTACTAAAACCCCACCATTTTAAATCGTGAATCGAGAATCGAATCTTAGTGAAACGAACTATTATTTATATATATTAGAGCATGAATATAAATATTTTTGAAGAGATCGAAAATAAAAAAAATGGTGGTCCCTTAAATTTCATGTAACCAATTCAAGATGTATGGGATCGATAAAGGAAGAATGGAAACCAAATCGTTAAGGATGCTGCCCTCAATGTGAATGGCTAAGAGACTGTATTAATTAATAATTTGTAACATGAATTTTATGAAACTGATTAAGATATGGCCAATTTTGACTCTCTTGAGATTATACATTTATATGTGGTTTTGAGTATACTCAATCCCCTAATCTCACATGCAAATTTATGGATCTACCGGCGATTCAAGTTATAAGCCTTTTTTTAGTTAACACGAACAAAAATTATAATTAAAGGAATGGATAATTCTAGACACAGCGCAATCAGTCGAGGGAGCAAGACCCCTTCAATCCGTATATCAAAAATGTTGATCATCTTCCCAACATATTAGATCATAAACATCAGAGTTACAACTCTCTCGATTAAAAAGAAAGCCATGAATGAAGCATCTCTGTTAGTATGTTCGAACAAAGACTTGAGCCTATTAACAATTTGCAAACAATCAACAAATCTCAACCTATGGATGGTTTCACGGTGCAAACCCAAGAGTGTAACTATCTTAGCAATCTCCACTAACCCAATAAATTTTCGAGACTTTTACATCCAAAGAAAGCATATGTTTCACCCGTGAAATTTTGAACAATAGCTCCAAAAATCATAGATGCTACACTAAAAGAGGCATTAGAGTTGAGTTTATAAATCTATCTTGTACTTTAGGTCAAATTTATCATCTAATCATTAAAATATAATTCAGCTTAAAAACTCAATTGATTTAACTCGAACTTAAAACTCTTTAAGTCAGCTCAACACAACAATAAAAAAGAGGGGTTACAATTCTCAGAACATACGGCGTACAAGAAGAGAGATCTATCTGATGGGGAAAAGTGGAGTGTATTATATTGCTCGGTCAAAATGGACATGCTCAACCTATAATTTAATTACAAAATGTACAACTTAGTTTAATAGGATTGATTATTACTATTTTCATGGACAGTTGAACAAGCTTTAGAGGTTGGGTTTCACGTTTCCCAACTTAGAAGAGGCACAAAATTATGAGTTAACACAACCATTTCTTAGACAGAAAGACACACTACCGTCGATTGAAATTGCATCTTATTTCAAGTAATTTTTATAATCTAAATTAATAAAATAATTTATTAAGATAACCAATAGTTGTTTTTTTTTTTTTAAATGAACAAAGAAAAACTGTCATAGTGACTAAATCTAAGCTTTATTGAAAGATCAATAAGAATTAAAATAGAACTAACCAAAAATTGACACGTAGCTTTCAATTCATGGCAGATTTGATGGTCTCTCAGCTTTAACCTGCTTCAATGGGGGCACTTTTCATTATTAATATCCAAGAAAAAGCAACGAAGAAAACAAACAAATAATGACCTTCAACAATCATGTTCAAACAAGAAAAACAATGTGGAAATATGAAGCATGTGATGAAATTAAGCTATACCTCCAGGTGTTCCTCCTTTACATGCCAAGGTTCACATGTAAAAATACCATTGTCTTCTGTGTAAATGATGAGGTAAAAACAGTCTCTACTAGGGAACAAAGCAATGTCTGACATTATTATATCAATAACATGTTTCAAAACATATTCAGACAGAAATAAATATACTGAGAAGTGGGAACTATTCTGACATCCACAGTTATTAATAATTCTATATACTAAGAAAAAAATAAGACAAAATATATGTCACATTTCCTACCTAAAATATATATATTATCATTCTTCAGTCTCCTAAATATTTCAAGAAAGACAATTGAAAAAATAGTATATAGTTCAAGAATTGAAATGCTATATTTAGTCAATAAAGAAAGAAGAATTATGGTGGTGGTCATCCGAATAACATATAGAGAGGAAAAAAAGAAAAAAAGAGGAGTCTTTTGTCGTCAACTATGTTAAAATTCTTTCGGTGATATGCAATGAATTTAAACTTGGTAGGGAGAGTAAAGAAATGTTCGTCTAAATCGACCAAAAGAACAGTAATTTAAAGTTGGTGTGCATGCATAATTCTTCCTCCACTAAAAAAAAGAACAAGCATAATAGGGTGGTCAGATACTTGATTAATTTCTGCGATGCTTTCCAGTCTCTCTCCATTCCCTTGAAGCTAATTTGCCTCATATCGACACGTAGTTCATTCCATGCATGTTTTCCTCGACAACAGGATCATCATCAGCATTATTACAAATGATGGCCTGTCTCCCCTTGCCAATTACCTGACATTAAATATGTAAATGAAAACAGTATCTCAAAGCTGCTGCAGAAATCGGATACAGTGAAAGAAACTATAAAATGTTACTTATTGAGATAAGGAGCTCGATGGTACACTTTTATTCTTCACTGTGTGCTTGAGTGCACAGTCCCTTGCCAAGAATGCCCCCAAAGATTTATGATTAACATTGAATCTTTTCAGTCAACTACAGTGACTTCAGGTTATCCACGTGTTTATGCTGTGGAACTAGCAAAAGAAAAGCTTCCAAACATCGTCAAAAATGGCATCACACATTTTTATGACAGGAGAGCTTCACATAAAATCAAACGCTAACGATGAACATCCAAATCATCAAGCATTAATTTGCAACACAAGAAGCTCTTTTAGTCAGAATATCAATTGTTAGAGATTCTTATAGCTTTGTTTTCATTTCATATGAATTAATGACATCTTTTGCGAGCAACAGTGAGATCACCTTTATATTTAACTAAATATTGACTTCATTCAGAAGAATTCGAGCTGTGGGATTATTGTATTAAGCTTCAAGTAAACTCGAAAACATTAATAGAATATTTATTCAACAAATTATTGTCCTATCAGACTACAATAAGAAAAGTGAAAAATATGACTGAATATTAGTATTAAAGGTTATTTCAAATCAAATTGCTTTAAATAAAAAGCATAATAGGGTTTAGAATCTAAGATAATTAAGAACAAGAACTGGGTTCTAGCTGGACTCAGCTTCTTGTTTATCCAACAAATGGAGTCATTAATCAAACATCTTATCTCTAACTTTATAGGATATCTTTACTTTTAACCACTACATCTTCTTTAGGCGAGGTTCGGATTAGATGTATCTATGGAACATTTTGCCAATATTTTGACGTTGTTTCGTAGATAAGAAAATGGAAGTCAGAGCTATAATGATGACTCCAGTGACCAAACAAAAGACCAACTAAGGTACACTTCCTGATTAGGTAAGAAAAAACCATTAGCAAGTCATTGTCGCTGCTTCGAAATATTAAATAAAAAATTGGAAGAGACAGGAAAAGGAAAAGAAAAGGAAAAATCAGCCAATGGGATTCTGGGATTGAGGCCACAAATCACATTTTATCACCAATAAGATGAGTTTTTAAGTTTCTGTTGGTCGGCTACTTTTGGAGGCCAGGATTGGATGGCTGGTGATGTATAACACTTTGTGCCGAGGCATATAACATGCATTTTGATTATGGTGTAGCATGTAGCAAAGGATAAACATTAATTTAAAAAGAAAATACCTGACATGATGGACCAAAAGGAGATTTAAAAATCATGAAGATGACAAGAAAGTGTTTTGTGATTCCAAAGCAACGATTTTCCATCGCTAAGCTAAGTGCTTGTAATTCATATAATATTTGTTTCTGGTTCCTACAAAAGCAAATTCAAAGCATCAAAGTGATTAGACCTTGAAGTTTATGTCCAATACAAAAGAGCAATATGGCTTCTTAGGTTTCAACCTTTCAGCCCATCGCTTCTTGTCGCTTGATAGGATAGTCAGTGGGTCCTTACAGCACGAACACCTGCTTGACCACAAGTACGCAAGAAAAGTATCTCTTTTAGATTATGATAAAAATCATAAATACAAGAAGAGCATATTTAAGCTTCCTTTTTTGTGGGTTTCTGTCTCTCTCTCTCTTTCAACCTTTCCCATTTCTTTTTTTTGAGAAAATGGAGTGACCAGTGGATAGGGATTTATATGACATAGAGAAGGGGTAATGGTGGGGAACATATTCATGCAGCAGTTGAAAAACAATGCACACAAGGAAATATGCTAAGAAACAGTGTTGCTCTGTTCTTCTAATAGGGTAAGGAATTGCAAGTGCAAATTAATAAGAGTTTTATGAGGGTTCAAGGACCATATATGTGCTCTACAGTATTACCAGTCTGTCTGGCAGTGTTACAGAACATATAGATATAAGGATGTTTTTCCTTTCCATCGCACTGTGTTTGACCAATAGATATTTGAAACTGTGCCCGGTTGGTGAGGTGGTGCGAAGAGACATGGGGTATGAGAGAGAATGTTGGCCCCATTTCAAATGCATCTGTAAAAAGAGAGGAAAGTGGTGTGTCATGTCTCTACTGTCAACCCCCATGAAAGAATGAAAAAGGGTTGCATAATTATGTCTTCTTAAGCATACTAATTCCGGCCCCCCCACTCCCACCGTTCCTAATTTCATCTCATGAAGAAGTGGATGTACCTTAGCACAACTTGAAAATGCCCCCACACAGCTCTTTCTTCGGTGAAGTGAGCCGTTCATCCGCGTTCATCTGATGGAAGGTAAGGATTAGAAGTACCTAGACAAGAACTCTAAATGTGTGCGCCAACCACTACTAGTTTGTCAAAAAACTGATGATGGCTCTCAATGTTGAATCCTTTCACAGGCTACATCATCTAAATTAAATTAACTCAATAAAAGCAGAAGATAAATGTACAGGAAACTTATATTTTCCTACTGTCCTGCATGGATTGTCTCACGCACTTGGTCTGGGGTGAATTTCACTAAAATTTGAAGTAATCTAAGGCAGTAAGAATTGATATTCAATTCAAGACAATAAGGCCAAATATTCCTAAAACCCCCAAAATTCTCAATGGTAAAAATAAATTGAATATGCAAATTTAATTTAGATTATAGATGGCCAAGTTTCTTCAAGAGAAGTAAAAATCAATTTCACAACTAATAAATGAGAGGGATACTCTATGCTAAGAAGAATGGTTGACAATTTTAACTGTTGCATGTCTTTGTAGTTCCAACACTTGCACCCTGCGACAGAAACTATAATTATAGGCAGCAAATATTGTCACTATTAGATTCTTACTCGTAAACAATTAGAAATATGCAATCTTACTCTGTGACTCAAACCAAACCGGAGGAGAACAGAAAATGAGAGATTGAAAAGAAATAGATTCTTTAATCCTCAAAAGACAATAATTGCCGAGAGAATGATTATGCTGAACGATTTCAAAACATTGCATCCAAAAATGTTATGTCATTCTTAGAAATAATTATTGAACAGAAGAGCAAGACCAGGAGTTTAATTGCTACTCTATTCAGGAATGGGCCTTATAGGAGCCCAATATAGAATAAAAACCAGTAAGAATGGAAAACAATGCAATGAAGAAACTTCCAGAAACCTTCCATGGGAAGCTCCTGCCTAATAGTAATACACTTCTACATATAGAAAAAAATCTGAAGGTGAAAAAAGAAAACAAAGAAACAAAAGAAACGCAAAAGCGAATAACTAAACTTACACAATTTCTTGTAGATGAATGTCTGTCCCGATTTCCATGCCATGCGCAACCAATGTTAAAAGATAGAATTTAAACTTCATATTTCTATCTCTAGGAAAAGACTATCACAGATGAACAATAAAATTCAAGTTGTATTACTCGATCCCTGCAACATCTCCATTCTGCTGCACGGAGGGATCATGTTAGGCCAGATCAAAAAGATGGTCTATTAAAGCTCGTTTATATGACTTGGCTGTCCAAAGAAGCTAAGCATTGCAGGCTTGCGGTCAACTTGAACCATCTGATGAACTGCAGATAAGCTTTTTGCATCCATGCTGATGTCGAACTTCGAGCTGAGACTCTAAGTTCACATTTCTTTCATGCCCTTGAAAAAATCTAGCTTGACAGAAGAGTTGGAAAGGTTGCAATCTAAATTCTACTAGACCGAAGTAAATGATAGGTCTGTGCAAATGCATCAAGAATTCAATATATATATATATATTAAATGCTATTCTATTCTATGTACATAAAAGATAAAAGAAAAAAAGTCACACTGTTACCTGATTACTACCAAAGAATATGTTTATGTAAAGGGACAAATGTACTATATGCAGGTGAGCAATTGATAAGACATAGCAGCAATATGTGCAATTTTCCAAGCAATTTCCTTTGCACAAACGTGCCTATTATAAACTTGTTGAACGGGAATTTGAAGTCAAACTACTAAACAGGAACAAGAGAAATATCTCTATCTTACTGAGAATTACAAGTGATATGACCAAAAATATAAACATCAATCTTGATCTGATGGGAAACTAATATGAAATTCAAGATAATGGAGTTTGGAGAAACTTCTTCCATTTTTCTATGCAATAGCTTTCAAGAAGTCCAAAAAGCACACAGATTAGGATTTACATCAGATGAAATGAAAAACATGAAAAGAAAATGAAATGGACAGCACACTTTTAGACAGATGATAATGACATTGAAAGGACTTACTACTAGTTTTCTGGGGAAAGGGATAGGATAGCATTGATAAACTCAAAAGAAATAACACAATTTCAACTCTTTAAAAAGTTTGATTAAATAAAATTGCTCAATAGTCTTATTAAAAAATATAAAACAAAACACGAATATATTGACCAATAACTAAAAATTGAGATGCAAGAGGATAAAAAAGGGAATAAAATATACTTGAAGGAACAAGAAAACAGTTGCAAGGAAGAACCTTAATCTTCTAGACAAACTAGCAATTCAAGAAAACAACATCTACAGCTTTACCATTTCTACTCCAAGATAATAAATCTCAAATTGCCAACATGTCTTAAAAGTCCTTTCATCGCTTTACAATACCAAAAATATAATAATGACCTTACTTGAACAGGATCTGTTTTATAGGATGTAAAACTGTATCCTTAAGTTGTGAATACCAAAATCATAACAATAGCAATCCTCAAGTTGTGAATTCCAAAAACATAACAATAGCAGCATAAGTATGGTAAATAGTTTGGCGTATTGTAAATTGCTTGAGCATGCGAAAAACACTAAGGAATTGAAGTGACCAGCCTGAAATTTCAAATACACATAAACATGTCCACAGTTTTCTCAACCCCATAGAAAACATAAATTCATTACAGAAGTTCCTTTGAGAGTTGACACGATCAACTGAGAATTTACAGTCACCTTGGTTTCTTCCATTAAGAAAGCTCAATAAAATTTCCTCAATCTCATAGCAGCACTCAATGGACCTAGTGCGATCACATTGGGCTTGTTCTAATAGAATTTAGGACTTGGATTAAATGCAATTATAGATATGCATACGTTGTTTTATAATTATAATTAAATTTAAATGGTAGCTATAAATAAGAAAGAAACTGTATAGACTTCTTCCTGTTTATTATTACAAAAAAAGAAATACCATCTTCTCTCGTTCTACTGTTGATTGCTGTTCCAATTCTATAACTTGTATATTATAAATTACCAAAGTCCAATTATGATATGAGAAATGTCAGTATCAATTACCAAAGGCAGCAATATAAGTATTACCCCTTTCTATAAGATAACTGAGTGCTATATCAACACTGAAACTTCCAGATAGATAATTAATCTTGAGAAACTATGTGCACAGAAGTAGCAACCTACTAGATCGGTGAGAAAACAGTGGCATGCATCATTGATCCAGAAAATAGAGGAAAAGAAATGCCTAAATGATTTCTCTTCTGGTTACTAAACATAGAAAATAAGAACTTTTGGGTTTGAAGTTCACACTTTGATCAGAGTCCATTTTGAGAGTTTAACACAGCATAATCCACATTTAACACAAAGCACCAACTTTTTTTACCTCGACAGGTTTACCAGCTTTTCATGTCTATCCTTTCATTCAAATAGGATAAATGAGGCTACATATGCTTGCATTATGACTTACTAGAATACATAGACTAGTCAAAACAATTAGATTTTAGTTCTTTCTAAACTAGAATTGTTTTAAGAGAGGGGATCTACCTGGCTTCACGAACATGAATGTGAGGGGAAAATCCAAAGATCAGAAGTCTATCCTATAAGGAGCAACAAACACTTCAAGAAAGCAGCAAAAATTTAATCCATGGAAGCTTCACATCGAATATCTGCCACCACTTTTGCTCTGGAGAAGATTCAGTTTGTTGGGGTTTTAGAGATTCGGGACTTCACACCACCAATTAGTTCTCAATTATGCCTAGATTTGTTCACTAAGGTATATGGCACAGATTCCCTGGCTTCTTTTATGGCATTCATTTCAAGGAGAAACTACAGGTGTTGTGGTTATGCGTGATTAAGCACTAAGGTTTGGTTGGAGACGGAAGAAAGAAGCTTTTGAGGAAATAGCAGGTGGAAATTAACGAAAATGATAAAATGTTTGCGCTCTTTTTGCTATCCTCCCCCTAATCACAACACCATTCTGATTCTGCCAATCGCAGTGGCTTCTTTTACAATAGTATTTTTCATACAATCAACGACAGTATCTTTCTTTTATTTAAAACAATAAGTGAACAATTTCTTACCTCTAAACATATCAGTTCAAAAATTCTAAAACGATGGTATAACATCACCATCACAGCAAAGACATCGAAATCCCTAGAACTAATTGACTATATGAAGAAAAATGTGACACAAACAGACTAATTTAAAGAAACAACAGAGCAAGCACTCAATTCTGAGGAACGACAAGTAAAATCATTAAGAACCTGAGCTTGATAAAAAGACAGGTAAAGCAAATGCATAAATTAGCCTATAATTACTTTGAGAAGTACAATTCAAAATGAATTAAAAGCTGAAGCAATAACTCATTGTCACTCTTGATAATTTAACAACAACAAGCAGGTGAAGTAATGACTAACAATTACTGTCCGCAGTCGATTGCTTAACTGAGACTGCCGCCATTATTCCAAAAGGATCATCCACAAACTAGACCTTGCACTTCGCGCCCCAAAATGATGCTCCCTGGATCGGAGATCAGGAAGTTCAGTTTCAAATTTGAGAGAAATAAGTAGGACTGAACCTCTATAGACATGGACGCATGGTGCTTTGATTCCGACGTTCTCATCATCGCCGGCAGCCGCTGAGAGTAAATCTCCGGAGAATTCCCATACGATAAGGTTAATTGAAAAGAAGAATAATAATAATTAATAAAGCAGTTCTTTTCTTTGTTAACATCCGAGGGTCGGCTTTTAGGAGTATTTTTTAATTTCTAATTAATGTGTTTTAAAAAATAATTCAAAATTGGAGTAGTTTTTTAATTCATATTTTTTTTAAAAAAGTTTTTTCAAGCTTTTCATCCAATTATATTGCAATTTTTATGGATGTATAAAATAGTTGGTTAATTGGGCTTCAAGCTCAACTCGTATGCTCTATACTAACTCGATCTCGGTTGAGGAGGTGAACCAAGCATTCTCTTATAGGGTGTGGAAATCTCTCTATGAGACATGTTTTAAAATCCTTGAGCGGAAGCCCGAAATGGAAAACCCAAAAAAGATAATATGTGTTAGCGGTAGGCTTGAGCTGTTACAAATGGTATTAGAGCCAGGTTACTAGGCGGTGTGCCAACGAAGACGTTGAGTCTCAAAGAGGGTGGATATCGGGTGGTGTGTCAACGAGGACGCTAAGCCCTAAAGGAGGTGACACCGGGCGGTGTGCCAACGAGGACATTGGGCCCTGAAGGTGAGTGGATTGTGAGATCTCACATTGATTGGAGAGGGGAACGAGTGCCAGAAAGGATGTTGGGACCTAATTTGGCAGTGTGTCATGAGCCCTGAAGAGGGTGGACATTGGACCCTAAAGGTGAGTGGATTGTGAGATCCCACATCGATTAGAAAGAGGAACGAGTTAATGTTTGCTAGCACACCGGCCACAAAGGCATCTCACTTATGTTCGGTGGAGAGATTCACAATGCTACAAACCCAATTTGTTGGTTGCCCACGATGTATTCTCTCTCATAGCTCAACCCTACAGACATACCAATCGAGCCTCGGTTAGATTTATGAGATACCCCAATATCATCAATAAGAGATGAAAAATTTCCAAACTGTAGTAAGATTCATTGAACTCATCGAGGTCATAGCTCTTCACAAAGGTATCACTAAAATGCTAGACGTTGGTATTCAAATCCTCTAAATATAAATAGATTCTCGACTTCTTTGAACCCTTTAAGAGATAAGGGTCGTTTAGCAAACGAGCCTTACCCGTTTGTCTATTCTATTCATGATCATCAACAAATCGAAAGCATTGAAAAAGAGCTATACAAGGAAAATACATAGTTATCTAGCCTCCATGAGCGTAATATAGTTATCTAGCCTCCATGAGCGTAATAGTTAATTCATTAGTAGAAAATTCGTTCTTGCTAGAATGAGAATATGCTTCAACAAGACCCGTTTCCATGTAAAATCCCGGTTGTTTCGGTTGTGCCAAGGTACTCTCACTACTTAGCATTAATACCACATTCGACATGGTCGGTCTATCCTCGGGATGCTGTTGCAAGCACAAAAGACTAACATGAATGCATCGCAACACTTCAGATAGAGCATAAGATTCTCCCATGCAAGCGTCGACCAACTCTAATGGTTTTCCTTCATTCCACAACTTCCATGCCTGAGCGAAAAAAAAAAAACACGTTAATTAGCTTAGAATTGCAGCTTGTGGAGTGATTGATCGAATTACGCGACTCACGTGTCCAATAAGGTTGAGAGCTTGGTTAGGGCGGAAAATTCCTCGATTCTTCTTTCCACTTACAATTTCCAACAATAAAATCCCAAAACTAAAGACATCTGATTTGATGGAAAATTGTCCGTCAATGGCGTATTCTGGTGCCATATACCCACTACAAGATATCATACAAACAAAAAAAATAAAAACCGTCAACCGAAGAACATGAAACTTAAGGATTCAAAAAATTTGAAGTTTCGTGGGAGAGAAACTTACTACGTTCCGACCACTCTCCGAGTATTTCCTTCAGTTTGATCCCCTCCAAACGTTCTAGCCATTCCAAAATCCGAGATTTTTGGATTCATATCGATATCAAGCAAGACGTTACTTGCTTTTAAATCTCTATGTATAATCCTCAATCTTGAATCTTGATGAAGGTAAAGAATCCCTCGAGCTACTCCGCATATGATATTGAATCGTTTCGACCAATCTAAAAGCTTCTTTCTATCGGTATCTGACGGATTAAAACGAGTAGTCGAAGTTAGTTCTCGAAATGGAAATCAACGAGAAACAAAAACGATAGAGCTGGATCTTAATAGATACCGACCAAATATGAAGGAGTCCAAACTATTATTGGGCATGTACTCGTAAATCAACATCTTTTCATCCCCTTCGATGCAGCAACCCAAAAGTTTTACGAGATTTCGATGTTGAAGTTTGGCGATGAGTATGACTTCGTTCTTAAATTCTTCGGTTCCTTGTCTCGAATAGCTAGAAAGTCTTTTTACTGCAATTTCTTGTCCATCTGCTAGCCTACCCTGAAAGTGGAAGTGTAAGTTCATCAATGACTTTTTAGACATGTTCGGAATGATTTCTGTGAAATCTCACATCAGTTGAGGAGGGGAACGAAACATTCCTTTTAAGGGTGTGAAAACTTCTCCTAACAGAAGAGTTTAAAAACTTTGAAGGGAAGTTCTGAAAGGAAAGCCTAAAGAGAACAATATCTGTTAGTGGTGAAACTGTTACAAATGGTATTAGAGTCAGACACCGGGTGATGTACCAATGAGGGCGCTGACCCCAATGAGGGTGGATTGTGAGATCCCACATCGGTTGGAGAGGGAAACAAAACATTCCTTATAAGAGTGTGGAAATCTCTCCCAACGCATTTTAAAACCTTGAGGGGAAGTCCAAAAAGAAAAGCTCAAAGAGGACAATATCTGTTAGCGATGCGACTGTTACAAATGGTATCAGAGCCAAACGCCGAGCAATGTGCCAAGGCACTGGCCCCAAGGAGGTGGATTGTAAGATCTCACATCAGTTGGAGAGAAGAATGAAAACATTCCTTATAAGGGTGTGGAAACCTCTCCCTAGCAGACATGACCTTGAGAGGAAGTTCCAAAAAAAATCCAAAGAAGATAAATATCGACTAGATGTGGGACTATTACAAATGATATCAAAGCCAGACACCGGGCGATATGTCAACGAGGACGTTGGGCCCCAAGAAGAGTGGATTCTGAGATCCCACATCAGTTGGAGAGGGAAACAAAACATTCCTTATAAGGTCCAGAAACCTCTCCCTAGCAGACGGCACATTAAAACCTTGAGGGGAAACCCGAAAGAAAAAACTTAAAGAAGACAATATCTGTTAGCGGTGGGTTTGAGCCCTAAGCATCTAAAAACATGTTTTCTTTGGTACACATAAAAGTTTACCCGAAAAACTGCACCGAAGCCACCTTCTCCAAGCTTATTGTAGCTGGCAAAATTGTCTGTGGCATTGGATATGGTTGCTAAGTCCAAGAATGGAAGCTCCAAGTCTTCTTGCTGTCCAAGATCCTTGCCTATTCCTGTTGCCATTTTAGTGACTTCATAAGCACATGAACTAATCTTTACCATCAACTTATCAGTATGAACAGAATTTACCTTCAAGGCTTCTCCTCTTGCTTCTAATGATGTAAAACCCAAGCAAAACCAGACCAGCAATCACCAGAATGGTCGCTCCGATGATAACGCCGACGACAACCGAGCTCGTCTTCTTCTTCTTCGTCTCTACACACAAGAAGCAAAGCTTAGCTAACAAAGAAAGCCACAAAAGAACACAAAGAACAGCAAAAACAACATACCCAATTCAGAAGCCAGCATCCTAACATACAAATCCTGCCCCCCTCTTCGAACCACTTTGATATCAACAAGATCCCCAAGCCAAATAGCGCAGCCACTCCCTGAGCCCCTCATATCAGTATTGGCAAACGCCACACAAGAACAGTTCCTCAAACACTTGTCTCTACACTCGTTTAAGCTCATGCTCTCATTAACCCAAGTTAGATGGGTATCAGGCAATTTCAGCCCAGGAATCTGCGCAAACCCAATTTTATCAGTAGAAGAACAATTCAAAGGCTTATTTCTTACACACCCATCAGCATAATCCATCAAATTCCACTTCTCAGGCACTTTTGGATGAAACCCTTGTAGACATTGACAAGCTGGTGTTAGCTCAATGTTGCAGCTCCCAAACGCGCCACAAAGCCCGTAGGTATCGCAGTAATCCCTCGGCATAGTTGCATATAGCTTCCAAATCTTCTCAGAATCCGACCATATCAATGCCTCTCTTCTCGTCAGCGTCTGATTCAGCACCATTCTTCCGATTAATGAGGAGTTTATGAGCTCATAGCTGTAAGAGAGCTCGGATTTGTTGTTTACGTAGCTGTAGACCAAAATCGGTAAGGCCGAGGTGGGTTTTGCGCTGAATTGAAGACCGTTCCATGGTCCACTCCTCATGAACTCTTTCGAGCCATTCCACATCGCCGGTTCTGGGTAGTTTGTGTTCATCATTTCCATGGTTAAACTCCCCGGAGATGGGTCATCGGAGCTTTTCCATGCTGATAACCGGCGTTGGATTCCATTTTCGAAGTCCCATCCAAGCTTCATTCCGGGGAGTAATGTATCCGTTGGATAATCGAAGCTCTGCCATGAAATTACCTCCGATTTAGCGTCCTTCAAAACCAGATTTCCATTGTCCAAGAGCTGGAGTTTCGGAATCTCTACCGGTTTCGACGTATTTGCAAGCCAAACAACGGAGTTATCCTGCAAGAGAACAAGAATATTCGTTGTAGTGTTGATTTTAAGAACAGCAGCGGAAGAATCAATAATGGGATTTTCCCTGTTCGCAACCCAAACGATCGTACGTATTGGGATGATTTTGTACCAAATTCCCAAGTAAACGTTCGTGGAATTTCTAGTGCTGAAGAAACCCAGTTCGAAAAACCCTTTCTCCGACACCAGAGTGGCGGCGCCGGTGAGGTTTTGTGAGGCTGTTAAGAAATCAACAGCCACAGACGACGGAGAGAAGAGAAACAGAGACAGAAACAGAGTTGCCGCCGTTATGAAGGATTTTAGAGTAGGATTTGCCATTTTTTTTGCATCGGAATCCGTTCAAGATCGGATTAAAAGGGTTTATTAAGACGACACAGTGAAGACAAGAAGTGTTTATGAGTATTGAATTTAAGAGTGAACGCAATGAAGATCGGAGAAGAAATGAGAGGGCGGCCATTGACTTGTGGACGTGTGGCCCCCTGCTCCTGCTTTGCGACAAGTCTTCTTCCTCTTCCAAATTTTGCCCTTTTTACCTTCAAATCTATAAAATATTATGTAATTTGTGGAAAATATTTCATAAAATAATAAATTTTTGAAATTTGGATTTACACCTTCCAGAAGTTACCATAAAATATTAATATTTTGTTTTTCAAAAAAATTATTATTAACTTTAAATTTTTTTAAAAAATTTTAAAAAAATTTTATGGTTAGTAATTTATAAAGTGGGCTCGAATTCGTTCCCAGGCCTTGTACATGTTGGATGATGAAAGTCCCACATCGACTAATTTAGGGAATGATCATGGGTTTATAAGTGAGGAATACTAACTCCATTGGTATGGTACACACCGCTTGTCACACTATGGGAGCTGGCCATGCCCAAAGTCGTTACCTTAACACAAGGAGGGAGATGTCGAAAGACAGCCCTAGTGACTAGAGTGAAGTTGTAACAAGGTAGCCATATTGCAAGGTATAACTAGATCACCTCATTTTCAGGAGAGCTAATGTAAAAGTTGGACATTTTGGTTTGACACTGCTTCACACCCAAAAAGAAGCGAGCTACATCCGAGTTAAACTTAGAGAGGAAGTCTTCTTTCGTTTCTCGACGGTGAAATAAGACTAAGTTCATGAGCTTATTATCCTAAGTTGGAACAAGTTGATAGGATCCTTTTTTACGGCCCCATATCCCTACAGTGTGGCGACATAGGGGCGAAAAAGGAAAAAGGAAAGGTTGCCCATATAATAACAATAATAATTTACAAAAAAAAAAATAAACTAGTGGATTACTTTTTAAATTTTCATCGATATTTAAAATAAAAATAAAATATAAAGTTAAACGTTAAACGTAAAAATGGAATTCTTCTCAAGTATAGGGGCATAATCGTAAACTCACTAAAGTTTTGAGATTTTTATATAATTTAAGAATCATAATAGTCTTGAAGAGTGGCCGCGTGTTTCAATGTGGACTCCATTTGATTGGCGGTTTGGTCGTTTTGGTCTTTTCCTTTGTCGTTTTGATATTTTTCAACATTTTTAATACGGTAAAAAATTTGATCAAACTCGGGTCAAATAGTTGACCTTTGATAAAATGATCATTGATATCTTATTCACTGAGTTATGCTTGAATTGATTACTACTGGTAAACATACAGACTAGCTAAAAATTTACTATTTTTTGTCTAAATTTTAGTAAATAATATAGACGAAACTTAAAAAGCATATTATAAAATAAAAAAACAAATATAATAATAATAATAAACTAAATGGCTATGAAATATGTAACCAATTCTTCACTTCATTTCTCCTCCTTGCTTTATTAGTTCAAAGTCAAAGTCAAAGTCAAGCCTTAATTTTGATTGGCTGTGTGGAGTCATCCAATGGGAAGACGCCATCTTTGACTTTGAAATTTAAATAAAACAAAATAAAATAAATCCAAAACCTTAGTGCCATCCTTGTCATCTAATTTCATTTATTAAATTATTTATTTTTGGTGATTTTAATTAATCGTTATTGATTAATCACTACGATGAAAAAAGTCCTTTTTCACGGTAGCGTCCGGAGTCCAAAGGAGCAAAGCTCATTTTCCTATTTAAGGTAAAGCGGTGCATAAAAAATGGTTGGCTTGGCCTATCAAAAATCTGGTTTCTCTACCATTTGCCTTTCTGAATAGAGGGGACATGATTGTCAAATATAAGCTTTTGTCAGGTCGACCACTAAATAAATAAAGAGATCCAAATACCATTCAGGAGTGATAGTGGAGCCGTCAAAGGTGCAATAGAGCGTGTGAGTTGAATTGAGTCGGGTTGAAACAATTTTTAGATTCAACCTAATTGTTCAAGTCGTATATTTTTCAATCCAAATAATCCTTACTAAATAATAAATCCAACCATAATTTTTTTTGGTGGGTTCGGTTTATTCAAGTCATTTATTTAATTTTTTTTGTATTTAATTAAAATAAAATATTGTTTGTAAAGTTTTAAATATTTAATTAGGTAAGATTCACAGCTTAATTTCATATATATTTTTAAAAATGACTTTTTAAATTGTTAGAAATTATTTTTAATGAGTGGTTTGGAGAATGAATAATATAAAAAAAAAATTATAAAAATAAAATAAATATATGTAACGGTCTAAACCCACCACTAGCCGCTAATGAAGTTTTCATACCCTTAAATACTTTGTTCCCCTCTATAATCGATCTGGGATCTCACCATCCACTCCTCTAGGGACTATCGTTCTCGTTGGCATACCGTCCGGTGTCTAACTCTAAGACTATTTGTAGCAACAGTCTACCATTAGCAGATATGGCCGTCTTTGGACTTTCCACAACTGTATAAAAAATGTTTCGTTCCTCACTTCAAACGATATGAGATCTCACAATATATATATATAATAATTGTACAGTAATAAAAAAAATAATTATTTCAAAATTAACTATAAATTTAGATTAGTCATGTACAACCTAATCTAGTGGATGAAATTAATTTCGAAGCCGAACTTTAGAATAGGGTAGTTATTATAAACTTTAATTTATAGCGTTAATGTTGTATTTGTATTTGAGTTAGGCACATCGGTTAATTTCGTATTATGACTAGTACGTGCTTAATGTGTCCCTCTTGTTGAGTGCCTCACCCCGTTCACTAAGCTATTAGCCTACCGAGCACTTACCTGTTTATAGACTTCGTGCTCGTTATCATTATCATTCTCTGTATAGGGCCCATATATATATATAACTTAAATGATTATTGCTATTTTAGATCTATGCATTGAATTTTTATTAATTTTTTAAATTTTGAAAAAGTTAATTAAAGTATTAATTATTATCTTAAACGTCCTTTGATGAACAACAAAATTAATTAATTAATTAATTAAGCACGGAACCAAACCGAGCCAAGGCAGTTTATTGGGCTGCAAGTGGCCGAACGACGACGTTTTGATCAAGTTCAAAAGGAGAGTTACACCTTACACGTCCAAAATAGCCATTGAGCTGTACATTTGGGCCGTTATATTGGGCCTGTAAGGAGGTTTAATGAGCGGCCCCATTGTGTTGGGCCTTCAACCCAATACACTTCCCTGTCTATTATGAACAAGTATATATAGTTTGATGGATATAGCCTCGTAATTTTTTAAAGATTTTTTTGCCAAACTTTTATTTATTTGTTTTATTGTAGAAATAACTTAAAATTAATGGAGATGAAGATGAGGCTCGTGATTGAAGAGAGCTGTTATAGATGATATTAGAGCCAGATATTAGGCGGTGTGTCAGCAAAGACATTAACAGTGGACTTTGACTGTTACAAATGGTAACATAGCCAAGCACGAGGTAGTGTGTCAGTAAGGACGCTGAATGTCACAACCATACTATGAAGATAGTAGGTTGTGAGCCTCATGTCATGACAAGCAAAGCGGCGACGTCCCTCAAGAGATGCCCATCCGGCCAAATGCGAGCCAATATAGAAAAGTGTCATGATGCGATTGAGGACATTGCATCATCCAACACACCACCACGCGAATAGTTATATACTGTGAGCCGATGTTGTTACTCTCTTGCTTGCATATATAACGTCTCTTTCAAAAATCTCTCTTTGGTTTTGTTTTCTATAACCTTCTTCTTAAACCGAGGCCAGAGGCTCGAGCATACGTCGCTTAACCATATACGACATAAGAATGAATTGGCTTAGATCACTTATCGTTGGAAAGTGAGTGCTGCACAATCGCAAAGTCCGCAAGACGATATGTCAGCGAGGATGCTAAGCCCTCAAGAGAGATCTGTTACAAATAGTATCAAAGTTAGGCACTGAGCGATGTGCCAACAAGGACGTTGAACCCCCAAGGGAGGTGAATTCCTTACAAGAGTGTAGAAACGCGTTTTAAAACATTGAGGGGAAGTCCAGAAGAAAAACCTCAAAAAAACACAATATCTGCTATGTTAGGCTCTTACTTCTAAATAAGACGTATTTTCGTCCGAACCCACTAGAAAACACACTATACTATATAAAACGTCTTTATCTTTTATTTTATTTTATTTGAGTAGGATATTGTTGATATAGTAGGGAATTAAATGATATTGAAAGCAATGAAAATGTATACATACGAAGACAATGCATCTATCATTTTCCATAAATCATTTTGAACCCAAAAACTAATGAATACTCTTACAATGGTCCACTGATATCCAAATCCAAACCATAGGAGGGCAATGGAGGTAATTATTGTATGAAACTGACACGATACCATTTAATAATCCCGACTATATCATTAAATAATAATAATAAACTAACGCTCTTAATATTTATTTTAGCGCAAATAAATTATAATTCCACGTATTTTAACAGTAATTAACATATTATTCCAAGCAGTGCAACAACGATCAGAGGTACAAGACATGTTGGAAAAAACCTAAAGAGGGGCGGATCGAGTAAAGCAAGTACGACTCCAAACACTACGTGATGAATTGAAGGCAATGAAGATGGAGTATATCACATATGTACAAACTACACTGAATCCACTTAGGAACAAGGGTGAAACCCTAATTCACGAGTTGTGTAGCTAATTTTGTAGTTACCGAGCACGAATCGAAAAATAAATTTTAATTTTTCGTACCCGAAAAATTGTATTAAAAAAATAGTAATTTGCTAATTTTTTTTTCACAATAATAATTTTAATTTGAGTATAATTTAATTAATTAATTAATAATTATTATATTTTGAAGTACGACTAAATTTCAATATTAATTTTATTATTATTATTATTATTATTATTTTAGTTCCATCTTTTGTGTTCCCCCAATAATACGGTTAGTTCGAGGTGGGGCCCACAGGACATGTGGATAGAATGAATAAAATTAAAAAAAAAAGCAATAAAAATCGTGTTTTTCTTTTGATCCTGCACGCTACACCACACAATTGGTGTGTTGTCTCTGCTTTTGTGCCACGTATTGATTCCAAGTATTTGCTGGCCTTGAATCCTCCAACCCCTTCTCCATATCTCCACGTCACCCATCTCAGATTTTCTTCGATCTCATATCCTCCACCTCAGACTCCAGCCCACGTGTCGGATTCTGCCACCTCATCGCTTTTTTTGCTTTTTACTTTTTTACTTTTTTACTTTTTTGTTTTTGTTTTTGTTTTTAATTAAAGAATAAAATAAAATAATTTGAAATATAAATAGGATAATGCCACGAACGTGGACACCGTTTCTCCACGACAACGCTTCCCACTCCTCTTTGCCTCTCCACCACATTCCCCATCCCTCTCCTTTTTTTTTTTTTTTTAATCTATTTATTTATTTATTTATTTCTACTTTTTCATTTTTATTATTTAATTCAGTCATTTTTTAAAAAATTAAATTCAACATGCTGAGTTGGATTTGAAAATTTATCTAGGTTAGGTTAAAAAAAAATTAAAATTTTATGGATGGAATTAATTTACTCTTCAAATTTATTATTATTTATTCTTCAACCACTTTTAAAAATAATTAAAAAAATTATTTAGAAAAAATGAAAAGGAAAAGCTTAAAAATGATATCTTAACGTGAATTGTGCTAGCGAGGATGCTGGCCACAAGGAAGAATAAGTACGTTGGGCACAAAGGGATGGAGGGAAAACCCAGAACGAAAAAAAAAATAAGATATCTACTAGCGGTGGACTAAGATCAGTCATCAACGGTGTGTCAAGAAGGCTGCTAGCCCTCAGAGAGAAAACAATATAAGCTAGCGGTGGACTTGGGTCAATTATTGAGCACTATGCCAACGAGTACGTTGGGCCCAAGGGGGTGGAGAGGAAACCAAGAATGAAGAAGAGAACAATATCTGTCAGTGGACTAAGGTCAATCATTAACCGTGTGCCAATGAGACCACTGGCCCTAAAAAATTAGATTATACACCACATTATTAGAATAATAAACAATATCCACTGAGTTGTTAATATACATATATCGAGATTGAATTGTAAATGGTTTAAAAATAAATAAATATATGAATTATTTTTTCAATTCAAACCATTTAATTTATTTATTTTAAAATGTGTGGTAAAATAAAAGATATAAAATATGAAAATAAGGAAAAAGAAAAGAGAATAAAAGGGAAAAGGAAATAAGAAAAGGCAGAGGGGGTGAAACGCTGGCATCGTTGCCACGTTGGCGTACGGAGATAGCGTTAAAGAGAGGTTTCAGGATGGCTTCACGTGGCTAATGTTCTTCGTGGACCAGAGGGCGCCACGTAGGAACAGCTTCGAATCTTGAGGCTTATCAAACTAGGCTGACACGTCATCACCCAATCTGAGGAAGGCCAAAAGAAAATATCTGGGAGAGCGAGTCCAGCAGTGAAAGGTCATAAAGATATGCCAATAAATTTACTCTCCATGAGAAGTCGACACGTGGCACACGGTTAGCCGTATGAATGGCAGACGTGCGAGCCAGAAAATGATCTCCTGCGAAAGAATGTGGAACCGCTGAAACCCCGCAGGCCCACAGGATTTCGCCACGCGTCAAAACGACAGCCGGTGGATGGAATCTGTGGAAGCGTCGAAGTTCACTATTAAAGATATTTTATATATTGAGGTGGGGGGGGGTGTGAAATGTCTGAAATAGGCCTGAGAAATATTTAGGGCGAAGATTAAGGGCAGTTATCCTAATATAAGCAAATTGTACTTTCCCCTTCCCTGCACCTTTTATTATTCGGCGTTTTCTTCGGAATGAACAGATAAAAAGGGAAATGCAAGATCGAGAAGAAGAAATCAGCGGCTGAAAAATCGAAGGCGGAAGAACAAGAAGATCAAGTAGAAGAAGAAGAGGGAATCGGAGATTTCGGAGAAGAAATATGAAGAAGTGCGAGCTGTGTGGGCAGCAAGCGAGGATGTTCTGTGAGTCGGATCAGGCCAACCTGTGTTGGGACTGCGATGAGAATGTTCACTGTGCTAATTTTCTTGTCGCTAAACATTCTCGGAGCCTTCTTTGTCATGCGTGCCAATCGCCTACTCCATGGGCGGCTTCTGGTCGGAAGCTTACGCCGACGGTTTCCGTGTGCGAAGGTTGTGTTGAAGTCCATCGTGGTAAATGCGGGGAAGGTAGATATATAGAACGGCGTAGAGATAACGAGGAGGAAGTTGATGATGGTGATGATTTTGACGATGGTGAAGGTTTCGAGAGTTATGAGGGAGGTGATAGTGAGGAAGATGAGTATGACGATGAGTTGGAGGAGGAGGACGAGGAAGACGATGAGGACGGAGAAAACCAGGTGGTGCCGTGGTCTTGTGCATCGTCCTCGTCCCCACCACCGCCTCCGACAGTGACATCTAGCAGCGAGGGCGAGATTTCAACCGGCGCTGGTGTCACATCGAAGCGTATGAGAAAGTGCGACGTCGATCTCGAATCCGATGTATGTATTCTTTAGTTTTTTTTCTCTTTTTTTTTTTCTTCTGTTATTCCTCCAGTTTTCTTTTTCCTTACTCTGCGCTGAAGGTAATCGTTTGTGATTTTGAAATCTTTTGTTCGTTCATTCGCTTTTCTAGAATCGGTGATTTGATCAAATCATATCGTGTTCTCTCATGAAAAAAACCTTGTCGTTTTCATTTCGTAAGTGAATGAAGACTCCAGATTCGTACCGAATCGTTCTGTTTTATAACCTTCTTAACCTACGATTCTGATTGAAATCGTATGTAATATGCCGATCTGAAACATAATCACTATTTTTCTAGTTCATAATTTTAAGGTGATCCAAACAAAGTTTTAACAATCGCTTGCTTCTTGAATGCAGGACGGCATCGAGTGTTCTTCTGCGCGACAGAGTACAAGGCCATTTTTCAATGAGGAAGCGACTTCCTCGAGTTCCTATAGGCCACTGAAGCAATCAAGAGTCACGGGACCGACACAATCACCGAGCACCACACCGGACGATGAAGCTTATAAAGCAGATTTAAAATCCACATCTGTTGTTAGATCTATCCAGAAGCTCCAGAATCGTCCGCCCACAGACATTAACGACGCTTCCAAAATGATTTTTGGGATATGCAAAATGAGTAGAGATCAGAATCGTTGATTCTTCACTAACCACACAATGGAAGGTAGCTAGGGCTTTTTCTTTTCCCTTTGGGGGTTTTTTTTTCCCCCCATTTTTCTCTCTAATTGTCTGTCATGATCGATTAATAGGTTTTTACCTGTTTGCTCAACTGTGTACAACCTAGAATCCCCCTCCCTATTTTCCATTAGATCAACTATCATCATCATTTGTGAAGCCTGTTCATGTGTACCCAGATATTAATTTACCCCACTACATTCTATTAATAGAGTTCTCTTTCACTTCCCTTTATGAGTGTTATGTTAATGCATTATCGCAGTCAATATTAGTAAGTTGTGTCTTGTGGGTCTCCCATGACCAGGAGAGATGTATTCATTCATATAGAATATGCATAAGCCCATACCCCCTAATCTCAATTGGGAGCCATCGTTATCCTCTCCCACAGCATTTTTAGGTCAAGGAAGCCGCTTTTTGGGATTTCCCCCATAGAAGATGAGACCCAATACCGAACTGAAGGTAATCATTCATCTTTATATTATTTAATGTTCTTGTATCCTCATGTTGGTGCCTGTATAATGATTATAATAGTAAGTTCATGGCCGACCTTGTTGATTGGAATCTCCATGTTTGCATACATTTCAGAAAGTATGGTCTGTGTTTGCTGCTGCCCTTCAAATTCTTAGCTAGGATTTTGATCAAGAATGATCTTTTTAAGTTTGCCAATTCCTTTTGGGTCAATTTTTATGAGTGGTTCTTAGACTTCCTCCCTGTTCAAAACCATGACTACATTCAGGCCATTGGTTGACTACAAATTCCTTGATGTTAACAGATAAGTGTTTGGAAACAATTATCCACGATACCCATTTACTTTTTTCAAGAACCATCTTGGCCATATGTTTTGAAAGAGAGAGGAAGAGAGAGAAAGACCACTTGGAATTTAGAAATAGAATTGGAATTTATCCTTGCCACTCGTTTTTGAACGATGGGCGGCGAGAAGTGTAGGCATGTGTGTGGTTGTGTGTGTTGTAGGGTGTGTCTTGATGCATGAGACAAGCAGGCCATGGATTGGTGGATGGTTATGGTGAAATGTTAGGTATAGATTGTTTTTAAATTGTGGGTTTTGGTTATTTCTTGCACTTAAAACTTCCTTCTGTGGAAGAGATTTGGTTGTTGGAAATAAAATAAGGATGTAGTGTTGATATTTTTTGTGTGTGCCAAACAGGTTTTTGCTGAAGAATATTGGAGATTTGTTGTGGTGTGATCCTTGCTTTCTTTAGGAGATTCTATGTGGGTATTATATTTTAGGGCAGAAAAAACAAATTTTACCCTAAATTGGTTTAGTGGTTGAACTCCTAAATCTATTTGGTCTAGAATAGGTCTTATGTGCATCAGTCTGTACATCGTATTTCTAAATTTTTATAAGATCCCCCTGAAATTCTTTTCAAAGCTTGTTGAATAATTTTTTTGGATTCCTTCATCTCACCAAGTCTTACTAAATAACGAGCTAATGAATCTCCTTTATGAAGATCTCATGGTATTTCGGAAGCTTGCAGCATTGTGTAGCTTATTTTTATTATTTATTGAAACTAATATGATGGAAGCTTACAAATAAATTCAAACACGTCAAAAGAGAAACAAAAAAATAAACACGTACCCCCTAGGCTTTGTGGCCTAAGTGAGCTACCTTGTGCTGCTACCCTATGGCACATACGTGTGTAACAGTGTGGTGGGTGAGCGTGTTGAGACGAGTGTCTTGGGCGACTTCCTTTGAAATGGATTTTTCAAGGACAGTATTGGGAGACACAAGTGTGCCGGTATTGCGTCTTAGCTCATGTGTTGGAGGTTGTTACATACACCTGCTATTTGGCACGGTATCTTTAAATGACTTAACATGGGCATGAGAGCGTCGATGCCTCGATAGAATTCGATTGGATGGATGTTTGGGAAGTCTTGATGAGATGAGTAACATGTGGGCCCGTTCTCGAAGACATGATCGAGTGAGTTGCGATGGCTGACGGCACCCCAAGACTTGGGATGATGTCAAGGCATATGAACCATGTTGGTGGGGATCGAGATGACAAGATGAAATGTAGCGTTGCATTGAGAGACCTTGGCGCCGAACAGAGGCAAGGTCGAGTTGGTGTAGAGGTAAGTTGGATGTGTCGCAGACGATTTAACATGCACGCGTAGGCGGCGTGTGTGGTTGAACAAGCATATAATTTGCACAAGCGATTTTCGATTGGCGAAGACAAACCTCGCCTAATGCCCGACGAAACCATAAAGTTGGACGAAAAAAGACAAATCTCGCCTAAGGCCCGACGAAACCATAAAGTCACGAAAAAAGACAAACTTCGCATAAGGCACAACGGAACCATAAAGTCGGACGAAAAAAGACAAACCTCACCTAAGGCAAACCATTGGACGAAAAATATATATGGGGATTAATTCTCGTTGGTTGTGAGCGCAAGGCGCAATATTACGACACTGCGCAAGGCGCAATATTACGACACTGCGCAAGGCGCAATATTACGACACCGCGCAAGGCGCAATATTACGACACCGCGCAAGGCGCAATATTACGACACCACGCAATTTTATTCTTTTGTTTATGACGTTTTTTACCCTCAAATTCAATATAGTTTTATCGTTTAGGATATATTTTATAATTTAACGGTTCCTTTTAAATATATAAAATCAAACAAAATTGCCTTACATTCGTCTTTTAGCATATAGTTTTAATTTTAATTAAATTAGAAAGGGAATCTTACTCTTTTCTGATAAATAAATTTAAGAAAAAAAAAACCCTCATTTTTTACCATTCAATAGATTTGTGGCAGCTTTACTGTTGTCCGGGATTATCTCTCCAATATTTATTTAGAAATCTTAGATCGTGCGGCGTTATGATCATCACACGCTCATGACTGTCTTAGTAGAATCCAATATTTTTGATCCTGACTTTGTGGCGCTTTAGGAGAGGTGTCTTGATAGAATCCAAGCTTGTTCAATCACACACGCTAGTCATTTGGCTCGACCTTGACCCGCCAACATTTATTTGGAAATCTTAGACTATAAAAAATGCTAAATTATAAAATAATTTCAATTATACTCTCTGAAAATTTTAATTTTAACTTTTAAATATAAAAAAAAAAAAAAAAATTGAAGGTTTAAAATAAAAAATGGATTTATTTATTAGGTTAGAAAATAAAAAAAGAGTAGGAAAAGACAAAGTAGTTAGTAATATATAATATTTATTTGGATGTGACCAACAGACCATAAGCTAAGTTATGGGTCAAACTTATAATATAAATTAAAATATATTCATAAATATTAATTTATTCCACTAATCATTTTCATCCAAATTAATTATGCCTTAAGATTCACCTCACAACCATTTAGGATAAACACAATTTTATTTTAATCATCTATTTCTTTACCAATAAATATTTTTTAAAAATTTAATTCACTTTTTAATGCATTTATTATAATATAAAAAAAACTATATATAATTTTAAAAAATAATAAGAATGTTACACGTTCATATCTGACTAATTTAGCTAAAAACTTTATATTATAAGATTCACACTTTATATTATAAGATTCACACCTAATATTATAAATTATGCAAATGAGAGGAAGAAAATGATTTTTGAATTTCCACACATATTTAGTAATTAAATCAAGTAACCAATTATCCCATCTAGTTGTTGGGTTCATTTGTGTGGCTGTTATTTATTTATTTATTTATTTATTTATTTATTTATTTATTATTATTATTATTATTATTATTATTGCTTTGAACCCAAATATGGAAATTGCCTCTATCCTGAATTTCAATTATGTTATCCATTTTTATGTTATGTTATTGGCATTATTATAGTTGCAAGAAAATAATAATAATAATTTTTATAAAAAAAAAATTAAAAAATTAAAAGAATAATGTCAATCATATGATAACTTTTCTTTTCCTAACCACATGTTTAGATCCAATGCTTTAACTATTTCAACTAATTCTATGCCATTTGGCCTTCAAAACATTATGAGAATTTATTGTTAATCCTATTTTTAGTTATATTAAATGCGTCATTGAGCCCGAGCTTGATTTTAAGTGTCTTTGTATCTAAAATATTCTTTAGCTTTGACCTATTTTGTAACAATTCAACCTCATCACCAGTAGATATTGTTCACTTTAAACTTTTTCTTTTGAGCTTCTCGTCAAGGCTTTACCTATTTTGTAACAATTTAAACTCATTACTAATAGATATTGTTCACGATGTGATACACTTATCACAATCGCATTTCGATGGCAGCGGACTTGCGATTGTGCGGCACTCATTTTTTAGCAACAAGTGACCTAAACTTATTCGTTCTCGCGTCACTTACGGTCAAGCGATGTATGCTTGAGCCTCTGGCCTCGGTTAAAGAGATTTTGAAATAGAGTTTTGAAAGCAAGATTTGAGAAACTGAAATTGGTGTTATATAGGAATGTAAGCAAAATGCAACAACAACGACTTGTTGCATATAACTATCGGGTAGAGAGAGCTTCTCCTCAAGGTTTTGAAATGCTTCCTCCTCCTCAACCAAAGTGGGATCTCACATATTTATTCGACGACGTCTTTTAAAATTCACGAGCCTGTTCTGTTAAACGTAGGATAGATTCATTTGTCTTGGAGTTACATCTTCCACACCTTTAAATGCAAAGGGTCCAACCCCTTTGCGATTTGTTGTCAACTAGGTGGCCTAGGAAAAGGTATATTTTATTTCCTTGGTCTCATTTTGCTGATTGATCCCTCGTTCTTAGTTAGATGGGAGGTTGTAGGTCCTCTATCTGGAGGGCATGTCCTGCACCCATCCAAGTTCATGCTATAATTCAATACTTGCTTTAAACTCACTAACATATTCAAATGCCCTTCCAACCCCACAAGCAAGAGTCACCCATTGTTGGACAGAGTAAAATGCAAAGACAGACAGATCATCTGACAACAACAAGTGGCTGAAAAAGAAGGATAAAAAGAGATAAAAAAAAGTTAAGAGGTGAGAATAAAGCACACAATTCCTAATGCTTCCAAGCTTGTCCTTCCATTGCTGTGCACCAGACAACCCAATTCCTGCAGCCTTCCAGAGATAAGAGTGATGGCAAATCCAGAATCAAATTTCACTTCTCCTAAGTTCCTAACCCATAATGCTTAACTATAACCTATTACACGTAGATACCTACGCTCTATACATGTATGTGTGAGATCCCACATCGGTTGGAGGAGAGACCGAAACATTTCTTGTAAGGGTGTGGAAACATATCCCTAGAAGACGGGGTTTAAAGCCCGAAAAGGAAAGCTCAAAAAGGACAATATCTACTAACAGCGAGCTTTCGCTGTTATAGTACAACTATTCTTGGGTTGGATTGTCTTTCATTTTGAAGAAGTATGTACTATAATAGTATTGATAATTTTCTCGAGCCCTCGAGCCGATTAACTATCACCTGTCTATCTTCGGAAACCGGGGGCTTTTGCTGAGTAATATTAAGAAGGGTCATAAAGAACTATGGAGATTTTTACAATTAAACCATTAATGAGACATTCAAGCGAACACAACAAATTTGTTCGAGGATTTTGGTAATTATCAACCAGATAGATAATAATCGTGGCAGAAGAGGGAAATATATTATTGATATCAAACGAATTAAGCAATATGAAAGGCCATACATCAATTTCAAATCATGCAGACATTATTTTCTTATTCACGGTTTCCTTGTGTGGGGGAAAACAGGGGCTCTGCAATTCAGATTCAAAATCGACAATCCAGTTTGCACCTCAGCTAATCAGGATGATGCAAGCTTTTCATGACAAACTACAAGAAGGAATACAAACAAAGATTAAACACCTACATACAGATGATATGAAACTCATGAAACAAATTTTCATTTGGAGAAACAAAATAAGCCAGGGAGTTAGTTGTATAGAGATCTAAACAGAGGAATTGGGTACATATCCTCATGGGAAAACCCATCTTTGATTTGGATATTACCATCTAAACACCCGTGGAAAGAGAGACGGCACCTAGTCATAGTCATTTATTGATGCCATTTATGTAACGATCCTAGCCACTGCTAGCACATATTTTCCTCTTTGGGCTTTCCCTCTTGGGCTTCCCCTCAAAGTTTTTAAAACGCATCTGCTAGGGAGACGTTTTCACGTCCTTGTAAAGAGTGCTTCGTTCTCCTCCCCAACTGACGTGAGATCTCACAATTTAAAAGGTATCATAACTCCGGAAACACATTTAGTCTACCGCTAGCAGATATTGTTCTCTTTAATTTTTCCTCTTTGGGCTTTCCCTCAAGGTTTTTAAAACACATTTGCTGGGGAAATGTTTCCACACCTTTATAAAGAATGTTTCATTCTTCTCCTCAACCGATGTAGGATCCCACAGTTTAAAAAGTATCATAACTCCCGAAAACACATACCCATTTAAGCTCTAAGGGAAGCACAAGCACATTGAAAAGCAATTGAAAAGCAACATGTTATCATATACATATCACTCAAGAAACGATAGTGGTGAAATACATTCTACAAACTTGAATGGAACACGGCGGGGCTAAGATTTGTAATCTAATTTATAATCTTGCAAACTGCAAAACACAAACATAATATATATGTTACTTTGGGTATCGTGCAAAAAGTTGACTGCACATCTAAGATAGCAACACTTAAACGCAATAACAATCAAACTGAAGTGTAATGTTTCATTCTTTTTACTATAAAAATGACACATATACGTAGGACAAACCACTAAACCAAGAGGGAAGGCACCATAACTACTAAATCAAGAAGGCAATTCTTTTAGGACAAATATCTTGTAGGGCAAACCCATGGAAAAGCTTGGAAAATGAACATCGAAGGGAAGCATTCAGTTTAGCCGACTCAAAACAGAGCGACCAGCATCTTTGCTGGCTTAAAAAAATTCTTGATTGTGTTCCTGCCAAAGTTCTGAAATAATAACTTTAGCTGCATTTACTTTTCCCATAATAATAGAGGCCTTGAAGGAAAACAAGAACCAGTGAGCAAACAAAGTGCATTGCACTTACAGTTATTGAAGAACTACGAGTACTGAAGAACCCAAAAAGCTGTTGCCAACAGATAACGCAAAAGAGAAATCAATTAATAGATGCTTCCAGCTTTTTGAATCCAAGCAGCACAGTAGTCAACTTATGTCATAAGGGAGGATGATGGAGTCTTCTTTTGTAAATCATTCGAGGAATTCAAGCTGCTCTTAAGCAAAATCCAAATCCAGATAATGATATTAATTTTAAGACATTTAGATTTCCATAAAGCCGAGAAATTCTCTTAATGGATTGGAAATGATACTGCCAAATGTTTAAAGAGAGATTTAACCGTGAAAATACCTGAAGGATCAAGGCACCAATTCTTTGAATCAGCATAATCGACTACCATAAAGAGGTTTTCAGTTAATTTCCCCTCATCAATCATCACTTCTTTGATAAACTGTTTCTCCGTTAAAGATAAAATCCACCCCCCTCCGTTACTCCCTCCCATAAAAAGCTCCTCAATATTTAAAACCGAACAAAGATTCAAGGAAATGAAGAGGACATTCTAAAGAAAGGCAAAAAGGAGAGTGGATTTCCAGTTTAGTCTAAAAATGGGTAAGCCTAAACCCCCTAGGGAACCATGCCCTTTTCAAATACGAGAGACTCTTTATAACCTTCCTCCACAATTGAGCCCCAAAAGGAGGGTTTAAGAATATGGTCATAAAGAAAGCCCAAGTATATTATGAGCAACAGAAAAACCTTGCACCCCACAAAGTTGTCCCTACCTAACCTACCAAAGCAGATCTCAGTTGATATCAGTCACAAAGCAGCTCTCCTAATATATATTTAAACCATGGACAGATTCAACCTCCGATATGAACCCTATCATGATTGGCCAAAGAACCCCCTCCTAGATTTGAAGATGTTATTGGCAGCACATTGCAAACGAGGTTTACATCCTTTAGCCAGATTAAAAACTGAAGGTACCTTCAATAAATCTTAAAATTAGTCCACATAGTTAGTTTATTGTTGATTTTCTTCCTAAACATTTAGTTTCTATTAGCATCCCCTTTATAAATTATAAAAATAAATCCAGTGTCTTTTTCTTGTATGAAAATTTATTATTGAAGGTACAAAGACTAAAATTAGACATTTGAAAGGACAAGAACCAAAATGGTATTTTAACCTAGATGCATATATATTTAACTGCTATATTATACAACTTAATTCCAAATGAAAATTTATTGTTATTATTATTATATATATTTATGCTCAGATGACTAAACGACAATTTTTTTAGACACTTATCTTTGATAAATTAAAAATTATTAAAAAAACATTATTTCAAAGCAATTTCAAGTCATTTAAGGTTTATCTTAAACAAAATATACTTATCTAAATACACCATTTTTCTATATATATATATATAAATTAAGCTTATGTGTTGAATTGTCAAAACGAAATTGGAATTTTTAACAATTTATCCAAAGTTCACAAAACATAATTTTCCTTCTAAAAGTAAAGTCAAACACTGAAACATCGAAATAATAAACTCGTGTGGTGCGTTGTGAACACAAGGATTAGAAGAAAATACAATATAAAGATTACTCCTGTAGTTCTACTAAAAAATTATGTTTTGCAAGGGAGTGGCAAATTTTCAACTTAGACAAGCAAAGGGCATATTCATATATCCATTGATAATAACAGGTCCTTTAATGAATAACTAGCATTTGAGCCACAACAATGAATAAAGGCAGTCTCCCGAACAATACTTGGCTATGCATCTTAACAAAGAGCTCCTACTAATTCTCAAAATGCGGTTATATTTCTAGATCAAATAAAAAAAAAATGGTTTCATTACTAATTAAAATATAATATAAAAAACAAGAATGTTTCACCTAAAAAAAATGTTTAGGTGGCCAAGTTCTGTTATTTTCTGTATAGGAACATTTTCAAGTTTCAACTTCCCTAAATATCATGTAAATACTTTGGAGGTTCCTTTTGTCGAGCTGATTTTCGGATGCTCCTTTCATAATCTTTCAACTTATTCCATGAAGTTGGTTTTCAACTTGTTCCTTTTGTTGAACTGTATTTTGGTCATTAAGCTTTGGTCCTTCATTTTATTTTAATTTTAACAAATTAATGGCGTTGGACTATGTGTAATAGCATGTTAATAGGAGCATGATTCCAAGCCACATAAGTAAGAGATGAGGGAACATGGAAAACAACATAACAAGGAACAAAAGGGAAATTGTTTTAAAGAAGTTTTAAGGATTAAAATACACATTATGAAAATTTAGGGACCAAAATGCTAGGAAGCACGAACACAAATACATATGGACATGCTCTAGACACATGTCCGACACGCTAAAAGAATGTGTCTGAATCCTTTTTCCTCCATGGACATGGCTCTATAAAATATTTAACCTAAAAATTGGAGAAAACATTAGAATTTTCTTATAGACGGAATCTTATATATTAACCAATCCTAACTTATTGGGATGACATCTTTTTCCTCTGGTTCTAACTAACTAAATTTTTCTTCATCTTTTTGAATATTGTTAATTAACTTAACTTTGTAGGTTCGTAGTGAAGTATACTTTGTAATTTTATTAAATTTGCATGTTTTATCATTAGAGAAATACTAATATATCAACATACATATATGTATATATACATTATTTTTAAAAAACGTGTCTTCAGCGTATCTGTGACCTACTTTTTTAGAAATTGATGTGTCACCGTGTTTGTGTCCAAGCTTTTTAGCAAAAATGGGTTTTAAACCAAAAATATACCATGGAAAGAGTGAAAAAGCACACATACGTTTACAGAAAGAATCTCCCACAAACAAGCAATTATTTCCCTAATAAGAGGCTATTTCATTGATAAATTGGAATATACAAAAAGTGGAAGGAAAGCCTCAGCCTGGGGTATGGGAGTTACAAAAAAAAAAAAAAAAATTAAAAAAATTAAAAAAAAAAAAAAAAAAAAAACAGCGCAAAAAAGAAGCCTCCAACTAGTGCAGACAGAAGAAAACGAGTTAAAAAAGGTTTAGATATGTTGAACCAAGACCAGGAAACTATAAGAATATGGTCCAACAAAAGAAAAAAGATCCCTTACCCCCTACAAAAAACTTTCTAACTGGAATGTCCAAAGAAAAGCTCTAATAATATTCTTACCTAGACGTAGGTTTCACTTTGAAAGGAAGGCCACTGGAGAAAATTAAAGAATTCTGTTCGTCCTCCTTGGAAAAACAATAAGCTAATAAAAAAGAGATGGTATTCAGATCCTTCACCATCTTCATATACTAAGCACCAATTAGGAGAAAGACAACAAATGGGGATTGTCCTATGAACTTTGTCATGAGCGTTGGTAATCTTCAAGAAAAACTCCGACATGAAAATCTTTACTCTCTAAGGATAATTAATATTCCAACTCCATTTGCAAAGGTATGGATCAACGGTACAAAAATCGTTTGGAATATATAACCAAAGGCACTTATATTTGAAAGCACATACGGTCTTGTCTTTGAGCCACAACCATCTATCTTGGCGAGGTAGGAGGCTGCACCAACTAATGAGTAATGAGGTCCATATGTGATATCCATTTGGTTGTCCCATGATTACTGAAGTTCCTTTTGAAAGCTAAATCCCAAGAAGACAGATTAAAATTTCCACACATAACTGATAAGATAATTTTTACAGTTTGGATGTTCTTGACATGGTCAGTACAAAGATCCTTCTAAATTTTTATATTTTTGTTGTTTCCCACGACCAAAACTTAATTCTTTCTACGAGAAGATAAACGTGTGTGGAGGGGCACTCCTTTTTTTCTCATTTCCAATCAACAATCTATTTGTTGGCAACGACGCAAGATTCAATTATTTGCCTTCCCTCGATAAAAGTTACATGCAATTTAATTATCATATCTGGAAGAATCTACCTTAGATGTTTAGCAAGGACTTTAGTAATGATCTTGAAAGGGCAGATGGTGAGACGGATGGTCTTGAATATAGTTCTCTTTTTAGCATCATCACTCTATGGAATAAGGCATGTGCAAGTCTCTTTGCCCAAGAACTGATAATCGAATTCTCTCTCTCTCAATATATTTGACATGAGAATTCTCCAACATCTTTGGAAGAACTTTGCAGTAAAACCATTAGGCACAGGATCTTTACATGAGCCTAAACCGTGCATTGCTTGGAAATTTTGGCTTTCATGAGGTTACCTGACAACATGTGTCTTTGACTTCCAGAAATAGGCCACGGTGACAAACTAGTATCGATATCAAGCCAGTAAATTAAAGTATATTTTCTGTATGAGTATCTGTAATCTTATTTGCTAATAAGATCAAACCACATAATCCTAGTGCTGGATCACTAGTTAAAGATGCGGGGACATGAGACAGATCACTTGGGCTTGCAATTCTCCGTGCACATAGTCCTCGAAAATGATTAGTAATAAACCTTCAACGTCAAGTAACGTCATCTGAAGACCAAACTCACAGCATATACATTTGGGGAATCAGCCATGGATCCAAAGAGGCAGGCAAAAGAGTTTTGCGAAAAGATAGATCACTCAAGATAACAAGAACTATGAACTTTCAGTATCGGAATTTCACCATCCATATAACATTCAAAGAAGAACTGAAAAAATATAATATGAGATCCCACGTCGGTTGGGGAGGAGAACGAAACATTATTTACAAGGTGTGGAAACATTTCCCTAACATATGTGTTTTAAAAACCTTGAGGGGAAGCCTAAGGGAAAGCCTAAAGAAGACAATATCTGCTAGCGGTGAGCTTAACCGTTACAAATGGTATCAGAGCCCGACACTGGGCGATGTGTCAGCAAGGAGGCTGATCCCCGAAGGGGGGTGGACACAAGGTGGTGTGCCAGCAAGGACGCTAGACCCCGAAGGGGGTCCCAGATCGATTGGAGAAGGGAACGAGTGCCAGCGAGGACGCTGGCCCCAAAGTGGGGATGGATTGTGAGATCCGACGTCGGTTGGGGAGGAGAACGAAGCATTCTTTGTAAGGGTGTGGAAACTTCTCCCTAGTGTTTTAAAAACCTTGAGGGGAAGCCCAAGAGGGAAAGCTCATAGAGGACAATATCGGCTAGGGTAGGCTTGGGGCGTTACATTATCATCATATTTTACTTAAAAACAAGAATTTTCAGATATTCCAAAGTTCATTAATACCAAATCCGAATTTCCCATATTTTGGGAGAAACCCCACAGCACAATGCTATTCAAATTAAAGTTAAAAAGATATAATTGAGCATGAAATTCAGAAGTACACACAGGAAACTTATAACATTACGATACACTTAGCATTCAACTTTATGAAGATTGAAAACTAAGCTACGGCTAATTTAAAATCGGTTCTATTTTCAGAGATGAAATAAAATCATTAGTTATAATGCAAGAACCAATCATGGAAAACAGAGATGCCTAACCTTTGGACTCCACGGCCTCAGCAACAGGCTTTTCCCGGGCGTCATCGTGCTGCTTCTGCACATCAACAGACTTTTCGGGGGCGCCATTGTCCTGCTTCTTCGCAGCAACAGAATCACAACCGATCCCAACATCCTTCTCATCCGGAAAACGCACCACCACAACAGGACACACACAATGATGCACGCAATAATCGCTAACGGTTCCGAGCCCACCATCATTTCCACGCTTTGCAGCACCAAAACCCCGACTGCTCATGATCAGCGCATTCAGCCCCAATCTCTCCACTTCTAAACAAAGCCTCTCTCTCATATCATGATCCTTCACAATATGAATCTTATACGGAATCTGAATATCTTTCAACGGCTTAGCAAGATCAGCAGCTTTGGAGGCAGTGAATGCATCAAAATCATCCTCCAATTTACGTTTCGAACGCTCGGTACGGTTCAGATGTTGACCATTAACAGAGTTACCAGAATTATGATCGTCAGGATTATCATCAGCGGTATCGAGAGTAATGTCGATGGAGCCCCAATCGGCACCGAAGAGGACGGAAGTAGGGCTAACATGGAGGAGAATGACAGCATCACCAGGACGAATGTAGTGTAGAACAGCCCAATGAATAGCAAAAGCACTCTCCTCGGAGAGGTCGACAGCCACCCCAATCCTGCGACGGGCGCCGGCAGTGGGGGTGGGGGTGGCGACGGGGGTGGCGGTGGAGGTGTGGCGAGGGGAAGCTGGATGGTGGATTTTGATGTTGGGTAGGTGCGGGTCTGGTTCCAAGGTTGGTTTTCGAAGCTGGTGCTGAAGATCCATGGAGAATTCAGAATCTGTAAATTCAGAGAAATTGAAGAAGAGAAGAGAAGAAATCACGGAAGAACAGGTCGGAAATGGAAATAAATTATAGACGAAATGGACGATGGGAGAATGTTTTAAGAGCGAGAAAATTCCGGCCCGTGGTTCAGGAAGAAGAACCTATATTTAAATTCCCGTTGTTTTCTTTTAATAAAATCTTTTTTATTTAATAAATTAATTAAATCATATGATAATTTTGATTTTTTAATAACATAAAATATCAAATAAATTATTTCCACACCATTATTTTCGGCATGTTTGCTATTCTTCTTTGTTGGTCTTGTTTGTTTTCAACCACTCAATTTACTTGGTTTCATCTTTTACGAGGGTCTAATCCTATTTGGATCAGTGTTTTGTACTCTTTAGGGACCGAACCTAATATAATTTTGTAATGGTCCAAATTCGGGAGGGTTTTACTCATGTCTCGCATTGTCTAGTGACTAGACTTGATATCATCTTGTAATGGTCCAAGCCCAAGGAAGGTATAGTTCCTGTTTGGATCAGTATTTTGTACTATCTATGACCGGACCTGATATCATTTTGTAATGGTCCAAATTCAGAAAGGGTTTAGCCCTATTCATGTCTCCCACTAGTGACTAGACCTGATATCATTTTGTAATGGTCCAAGCCTAAGGAGGGTATAGTTCTACTCCGATCAATGCCTCGCACTGTCTAGTGATTGGACTTAATATAATTTTATAATGGTCCAAGCTCCCCGCTATCACATATTGTCCTCTTTGGATTTTATCTTCTGGGCTTTCGCCATAAGTTTTTTAAACGCGCATGTTTGGGAGAGATTTCCATGCCTTTGTAGGAAATGATTAGTTTCCCTTTACCACTAATAAAATACAATGCTATATAAATAATATAAGATAAAAGGTACCTATTGCTTGCTCGATTCTAGACAATGACATTGATGATTATAAGAAGCTTTTCTTCAGCGTAATTGATGAGGGCAACCGTCCTAATCTTAACAAATTTCTTGAACATATCAAAGACGTATTTGACATAACATTGAAAGTTCAAACATATGTACGACATTCTTAATCCACACTGACTAAACTTGTAATTAAACCAATAAAATAAATTAAAAGATCGTTTTAAGATGTTAGTAGGTAATAGGATTGAAGTTGGTCGAATACATCATAGTAGCTTAGTCCTTTTAAAGAAATAAAATATTTAGTCGACATTTTCGTTAGGAATAGTCGATGACTCTCGAAGAATGAGACCTATTATGAGATATATAATGTATTACACCCATATGATCATTACATAAAGACTGTTATAATCGTTAAAACATATATTAATAATAAAATTTGAATTTACAGTTCTATGCTTATAGAATATATCGATTTATTGCAATTTATATTAATAATTTTTTAATTAAGATTATATTGAAAATGAAAACTTTAAAATAACTATATTTAAAAAAGAAATAATAAAAGTAAAAAAAATTACACACAAGGAACCTGATCTATCCCTACTAGAATAAATGAAAATTTTTGCAGAGATGAAGAATGAAATAGGTAGTGGAGATAAGGACGAAGAAAGTTCCAGCCTTTGTTGCAACTCGGTAGAATGAGTCTACTTAGCGAACTGGCTGGATGTGGAGATCGATTGACCCATATGAATCTCGAGAGTGGATGGTTGACTACCGCCCCTTTGTCCTGGAGGCTCTCCGACCAAGGAGAGACTTGCTATCATAACCTTTTCTCCCAGTGTATGTGAAAGAGTGACTCACCCTTTTCTCCCGGTGTATGTGAAAAGTGACTCACCCTTTTTTGTTCGGTCAGAAGTTCTACCACCGGTCAAATGGCGTGATGGGCTTGGAATATAAGGGTTGGTTCTCAACCAAAAAAAATACCTCACAAAAATGATGGAATCATAAAGTTTCTAAGGTCATGGCCCCAAGGGTAAGGGCAAGCAACAAAGCTTCTCTCCAAAAGAGTCCAAGCCAATCGTTTGCTAATGAGAGGTTTCCACATTCTTATAAAGAAGGCTTTGTTCCCCACTCCAACCGATGTGGGATCTCACATTCCCAATTCATTTCTAAACCAAAAACGGACTTGACGATGTCGAAGCTATCGTATCAAGATTAGCAAAACAGGTCTCCCTCCAGTAAGATGCAAGCATCCATCCATCCAATCTGGTGAATATCATTGAAACATAATGCATATTTTCTACCCTTCTTTGTGTTCGAATTCGGATTGGAATCCAAATACGAATATCATAATCTGAATCAAATAAAAGTGTCACTAGAATGTGTAAAGATATTCAGATGTGAATACAAAACCATTGCTTTTCTTGGGGGGATAAGAAACATCAGAAACCATTGCAATGTGGGCATGAAGGTTAAGGTTATATTTCTACATAATTAGTTTCTATTTACTAGCAATGGTAAGGGAGGGGGAGGGTGCCCAACTTAGGTGCATCTACATAAAGAAAAACTTGCATTCATACTCCATAGAACATAACTCGACTTAAAAGCAGTAACTACAAGAGTAGATTCGTGATTAAGGACGCCAAGGCGTTAAACCGTACCGCTTAAGCTTAGAGTGAGCTAAAGATGAGCTTTGAGAGTAGTGTTTTCAAAGGGACTTTTTACCTTTCAAAACTCTTTACCAAACCACTCATCATTCTTACAACTCTCCACCAGCCCTGAAGTGACAAATTTAGAGACTAAATTCACAACAGTCCGATCAACAAATCCACCAAGTTCTCAATGAGATTAGTAGTTGGATTCATAATTCTAATAAGACTAGATCCACGTCATGTCCCTATTAAGGAAGGATGACAAGTGTAACCGATCAAGCTTACCGCTAGCAAATATTGTCTTTTTTGGACTCTCTCGGACTTCCCCTCAATATTTTAAAGAGAGTCTAATAGAAAAAGATTTCCACAACCTTATGGAGTGCTTCGTTCCCCTCTCTAACCAATGTGGGATCTCACAATCCACCCCCTTTGGGGGTTAGCGTCCTCGGTGGCACACCGTCCGGTGTCTAGCTCTGATACCATTTATAACAGCCCAAGCCCACCGTTAGTAGAAATTGTCCACTTCAGCTCCTTACGTATCATTTTAAAACGCGTCTACTGGGGAGAGGTTTCCACACCCTTATAAGGAGTGCTTTGTTTCCCTCTCCAACCGATATAGGATCTCATGTAAACTTGATCATTCAATACAACAAGAACTGTCATTTTCAGAGTCTAATCATCCATATAACTTAACCCAGAAACAAATTTCACCCAGTATCCTAGTCAACAATATCAGATTATCATAATTTCCTCTATACAGAACTTAAAGATTATCATCATCGCTATTTTGATAAGAGACATTCATTCCAAGTTTGTTTCCCCAATCCAGATGAAAATACAAAATCAACACACAAGATGCTATGTCTTCAATTACATATAACATAATTACATTAAGTTATTGAAAGCAAGAACAGAAACAAGTTCACCATAGCCATGCTCTACTAAACAAACATGAAAGTGGGGAAATACTTAGCAAATTTGCAACATTCTGATAGACCGTATGTTCAACTTTGTTCCAATGGAAAACTCGACGACAACTAGACTTAGAATCGCTTCTGGCTTCAAAAAAACAAACCAAGGAAACCCATTACAATACGAGAAGCAGTCTCGAAAAACAGAGATTTCTAACCTTAAGACTCCACCGGTTCCGCAGATGCAGACTTCATCCTGGCCTCGTCCTCTTCCTTCAGCGCCACCACAGCGCCGCCGATAGTACCGCTCTCCTTCTCATCTGGAAACCGTACCACCACCACAGGACACACACAATGATGGACGCAATAATCGCTGACACTCCCAAGTCCGCCGTCTTTACCGCGCCTTGCTGCACCAAAGCCCCGACTGCCCATGATTAGGGCATTGAGTCCTAATCTCTCCACTTCCAAACACAGCCTCTCTCTCATGTCATGATCCTTCACTATGTGAATCTTGTACGGAATCTGAGCATCTTTTATAGGTTTAGCTAGATCGGCAGCTTTCGAGGCAGTGAAAGCATCAAAATCGTCCTCCATTTTACGTTTCGACCGCTCGCTGCGATTCTGATTTTGATTGTTTTCATCGCCCGCACCCTCATCATCTGAATTATCACCAGCAGTCTTCAGAGAAATATCAATGGCCCCCCAATCGGCGCCGAAGAGTACGGAAGTAGGGCTAACATGGAGAAGAATAACAGCATCACCAGGGCGAAGGTAGTGTTGAACAGCCCAGCGGACAGCATAAGCGCTCTCTTCGGAAAGGTCAACGGCAACACCTATCTTGCGGCGGGCGCCGGCGGTGGGGGTGGGGGTAGCGGCGGGGGTGGCGGCGGATGGGTGGCGAGGGGAAGCCGGATGGTGAATTTTAATGGACGGAAGTTGGGGGTCAGGATCTAAGGTGTGATCTCGAAGCTGCTGCTGAGGATCCATGAAGAAAAATCGAAATTGGATGGAGAAATTGTGGGAAATGGAAGCTCAGAGATATCCGGGAATTGTTCGGAATGGAAAACGAGCTTTGAAGAAAAGGAAGATGGGAAACATCTTATAGAAGATTCTTTTTGTTCGTGGGCTTTGCTGGTCGGAAATGAACACAAGAAAACCCCATAATCTTGGGCCTAATCTTACCTATGCCCAATTAAAAAAATTATTGGTATAAATATTACATGTATATTCAACCCGACAACCCGAACCAACTCAAATCGAAAAGGTTGGATTTGGTTGGATTAGCATTCCGGTACGGTTGGGTTTATTTTTCTGAACCCAAACTAAATCGGTTTAATTTCGGGTTCATAGATAAAACTTTCAGTTAACCCAACCCAAATAAAAAGTCGTATGAATTCACAAAAACTACGTGGGTGGATAGGAACTAAAAAAGAGAGATTGAAATAATTCTGACCATTCAATATCAATAATATTATTACTTCAATTGGGAGTTTTTAGTTGGATAAATCTTAGCGATGGAATAATAAGTTATAATTCATTGGTTGATTGTATCATTAACCATTTCTTTCTTTTGGTGTGAGGAACTTATTATGAATCGACTGATTTCTGCTGCTTCCGTTATTGCTGCTGGATTGGCCGTCGGGCTTGCTTCTATTGGACCTGGAGTTGGTCAAGGTACTGTTGCGGGCCAAGCTGTAGAAGGGATCGCAAGACAACCCGAGGCGGAGGGAAAAATCCAAAGTACTTTATTGCTTAGTCTGCGGATATACATTTTTTTTATTTAGTTTAATGTTGTGTGACATTATTTTTGGTTTTATAACAATATTATTTTACAATTTTCATTTGTTATTTTTTATTAATTTTTTATGTAAATAATTTTAGATGGTTAATTTGTGAATTTTTAATATATTTTATATAAGATTGTATCTAAATAATTATAAATTATAGATAAAAAAATTTTAAAATCTTTAAAAGTATGATAGGGTTCAATTGGGGTTGTAACATACGGTAAACTCGACCAAAAAAATATCAACCCGAAACCCAATCCAACCTTTCGATTGTCTAAAAATTCAACCCAACTTTTAAGTGTGGGTTGAGAAATCTAGATTGGTTGGTTTCTCGAGTCCTATGAAACCCTTACAAATGACAGTGTTTCAAACGTCGTTAATTCATTTGATTCAACCATCTTTGATTAGATTATTGTAAGAATTTTGAGCGAACAACAAAAAGAATTGAAAAGCTATATCGGGTAAAGTCGAAGAAGAGCAAAGGAAAGATGGTTGAAGAGGCAATGGAGAAGACAGTGCGCCTTCACTATTAGAGCCCTTCTGCTGCCGCTGCTGCTATCAATCTGCTACCTGCTGCTATCTGCTTGTTTCTCTTTGGTCCATATTTACACTCAGCTCAGGTATCAGTGGGGGTTGCATGGACTGCTTGTTTCTACGCTTTTGGAATTCTGTTCTAAATCAGCCCTCCCTTTGCCTGCCGCCCCCAGAACTCACATTCTCTTGCTTTCATCCCTTTCCCCCTTTTCAAACCCTCTTTTTTTACATTCCTAGTTTGAATTTTTAGTCGAATTTCTAAAACTAAAACTTATTTGTTCGGGTTCGTTTCTTTAGCAATCAGATGGGGTTTACTCGGATTAACAATAGTCGGGAAAACTTCTTGTAGTGATTCTTTTCGACTATAAAGTATAGAATCGTCCATGTAAATGCAGGTTCCCCATAGTGGCTCCCCCAAGTTTTTGTGGATTAGATGTCATGTAGATCTACTGTGAGATCCCACATCGGTTGGAGAGATGAATGAAATATTCCTTATACGGGTGTGGAAATCTCTCTCTAACAGACGCGTAAAGCGGAAAATATTTGTTAGTGATGGACTTAAATTGTTACAAATGGTATAAGAGATAGACTTCGAGTGGTGTGTCAGCTACAATGCTGGCCCCCAAGGAGTGGATGGTGAGATCCCACATCGCTTGGGTGTCAGCTAGGACACTGGCCCCAAGGGGTGGATTGTGAGATCCCACATCGGTTTGGTGTCAACTAGGATGCTGGCCCCAAGAGGTGGATTGTGAGATCTCACATCGCTTGGGTATCAGCTAGGACGTTGGCCCCAAGGGGGGATTGTGAGATCCCACATTGGTTGGGTATCAGCTAGGACGTTGGCCCCAAGGGGTGGATTGTGAGATCCCACATCGGATGGGTGTCAGCTAGGACGCTAGCCCCAAGGAGTGGATTGTGAGATCGCACATTAGTTGGGGTATCAGCTAGGACGCTGGCCCAATGGAGTGAGAGTATTTCTAACCTTTTACTTAAAACTTTCAAATGTGTCTTAAGTTTCTACCCAGATAGTTTTGAATAAACTCGTAAATTTCAAAAACAAAAGCGAGATTAAAATTTTAAAATCTGTATAGGGTTTATGTTGAATTATGAAGTTATATAAACCCTAAATTTGTTCAAAGTAAAAGATGATAGGATGAACAAAATGAAATGTATATAAATATATTTAGATATAAATGGGTGTCTGATTCACATGGAAATCATGAACAAAAAAGGGATTCCGCCATTTTTGCATCTAAAATGAAAGCTTAAGAGACAAATCAAGAACAGTGGAATTTCTGGTACCGCCATTAATGATATCACTGCAGCTCGTAGTGATACAAGAACCTTCTCCATGATCCACAGCCTGTACTGCTTCTTCTTCTTCTTCTTCCTGTTCTTCTTCTTCTTCTTCTGCAAATAATCCCAATTCTTCATTTGGCCTTTTCAGCTCCTCGAACTCTGTACCTCTGCCATTTTTCCTTGGAAAAAACTCGTACTCCATTAATGTACTTCCTTCACCGCCGCCGCCGCCCTTCCCTGCCACTTTCCGGTGTATTTGCTTAACCCCTGCACCGTCCTGTTTCATTACACCGACAAGAAGATCGTTAAATTTCGGGTTTATTTTGGAATTTCATGATCTGGGTTTTTCTGGGTTTTTGTTTTTGAATCACCTGGTTGAAATTTAAACTGAAATCAAAATCTGTGGCGGCGGAATTTGTACTCAGGCCGAGAAAATCGAAACTCACCGGCGGCGGCTCTGCAGTTCCGATAATGTTCTTCTCTTTCATTGTATTGCTGAAATTGACTCGTTTCTTCTGGGAATAAAAAACCGCGATGTTTAAATTTCAAATGGTTTTTGTAAAATATATATTGGATTATAGAGATTTTACCTTAAAGCAAATATCACAACGATCAGAAACACACGGCGGCGGAGGAGGTGGAGGCGGCAAGTTTGGGATTGAAGAGAGCTCTCTGGAAGCCTCAACGCTATTTCCAATCAAAAGTCTGGGGTCCACCATGGCTCCACCGCCGTGTGGAAACGGCTCCATGGTCATCAGTCCACCACCGCCGCTGCCAAACCCACAATTCCCGATGAACCCCAAAACGCCGGTACCGTAGTCATTACCGACCGGCGCCGAAGAGGCGCCGGCGACGGGGAACTGCAAGGGGAAATCGAGGAGGAAGGGATGGGGAGGGGAGATTTGGGTCATTTTCTTCCACCTCTCTTGAAGCCTTAAGCGTTCGAGCTGAGCAACGCCGAGGCCTCTCTGCGGCGGTTTTTTTTGGTGGGGATTTTTGGCGGCGGTTTTTCTGGCGGCTCTGGTTTTGAGGGGCTCGCCGGGCTTGGTTTCTTCTATCACGACCATGGGAGTCGCCATTGAAGACGGATCAGAGGTTGGCTGTGAGAGATTTGGGTTTTTAAGGTTCAAGACTTCTAGAGAGAGAAAGAGAGAAGAGTAAAACATGCAGAACTGCCTGTCTAATAGGACATCGCCATGTTTATAGTGATCATGTTCACATTATGCGTGTAATGTTTTTTTTTTTTTTTTTTTTTTTTTTTTTTTTTTTTTTTTTTTTTTTTTTTTTTT
>NW_019272019.1:2664494-2668422 GCF_002738345.1 Cucurbita maxima
TTTTTTTTTTTTTTTTTTTTTTTTTTTTTTTACTGTTTCATTCATTTTATGTTACGTTATGAGTTATAATTCGCCATTATTTAGTTTCTAAACTTTTATAAGTTAATTTAAAATATATATATATATATATATATATATATATATTTAATAAATTTTTAATTTTTGTTTCATAGATAATTTTTTTTTAAATATCTAATAAATTTTTAAATTTTGTTCCGATAACTTTATGTCCTATTTATCTGTAAATTTTAAATAAATATTTAATAGAATTATATATTTTAAAATTTAATTATTTTTAAAATTATCTAATAAATTTTTAAATTTTGTTCCATAGACATCCTATTTATCAGGAAACTGTCCCTATCTGATATATATATATATATATATATATATATATAGTCTATGTGGCCACTCTTTTTGAGGGGTCATCCAACCCCTATCAAAACCCTGATCAATAATCGATACGAACTCGACATGGTGTCATTACTTATGTTACATGAACACGACTTTCCGTAATGATATGATATTGTCCACTTTGAGTATAAACTTTCCTGGATTTGCTTTCGGCTTCCCCCAAAAGACCTCGTACAAATGGAGATAGTATTTCTTAATTATAAACTCATGATCATTCCTTAAATTAGCTGATATAGGACTTTCATAAAAAAAAAAAAAAACCAAATTCGGGGGCTTGATTGAACTAAAAAAGCAAATGAGAGCAAAAAAAAAAAAAAAAAAAAAAAAAATTGTGAACTTGATACGGGTTGGAGCTTATGTGGTCATGCATATATTTTAAGAAGATATTGTATGTAACGCTTCGTATCACACCTCACAACCTCGAAATTTCCATGCATCACTTACAGCATGATCATTTTACTTACTCGACTTGAGTCCCGACTATCCCAACAAACTAATCCGAGTTCTTTTAGCATGCATTGTATTGACTAACATACAACTCAGACATAGAATATCATTGAGTATCACGCGGTCGAGAATCGAGAATCTTAATATATATAATAAATTGACCATCCCCTCCTTAAAAAAAAAAAAAAAATGGAGGTTCAGCTAGTGTTAGGTAGGATTGCAATGATGTACTTTCTTCATATGTGCCCTTAAATTCCAAAAAGCTGAACCCTCTAATGTCCCAATCTCTCTCTCTCTCTCTCTCTCTCTCTCTCTATATATATATATATATATTAACCTATACCTATTATAAATTTATTTTTATTAGGGTTTAATTAACCTGCCTTTGCCAATAATTATTATAGGAAAAAAAATTAGATTTAATATATATTTTGTACATTAATAGAGATTAAAGGATAAAAATATTAATAATATTCACATATTTATTAATTATATATAAATGAAATCAATATTAATAAACTATAATCCAAATATAAATTAGTGATTAGTGTTAGAGAATAATCTTTAATTTTAGGAATATTTACTTTTAAACAGTTTTCTTTTAATTTGTAATTTTCGTATTTAAATTTTAAAAAAGTAATTTTTTGATTTTTTTTAAAAAAGGTAAAAACTAGGGATGATTAAAATAGCCAATGGAAGAGCGACACGTAGGATTTCACGCAAGTAATGCCTTGATAATATGGCGGTCAAGGGTTGTGTAGAGGAAAAGAGCCCAAACCGCGTGACCGAACCGAAGCGTGTTGATGCGATTAGGGTGAAAACAGACAATAAAATAATAATAAATAAATTGTTGTAATTCCTAAAAAATAGGTAGTTTTTTTTTTAATTATATTTTAAAAAAATTAAATACCCAAGTTTGTTTTAAAATTAATAAATCCATAAAATATAAAATTAATAATTTGAACTTATTAATCATTTTTTAAATTTAAAAATTCATTAAATATATATATATATATATAAACATTCCTAAAAATTAGTAAATCCATAAAATTTTATATAAAATTAGGAAAAATACGTAAGTTTCAAGTATTATTTATTAAATATAAAATTAATAATTTTTTAAAATTAAATAATTCATTTAGTTATATATATGAAATAAATAAATAAAAAAATTATTGAAATTAATGATTCGGATCGGATGATGGTGATTGGCGAAAGAGATTGTGGTGTTGGTTTGGGTGTGGGGTCCACAGTGAGGTGGTCCCTACCCAATATTGAGAGTGGGCTAAGAAATAGGCGGCTGAGGAGGAAGAAATGAAAGGTGGGTTTGGCACGTGTGAAGGGAGTGTTGACACGTGTGAGAAGAGAGAGAGAGAGGGAAGAGAGAGAAAGGTTGCTGGGTTTGGGCGGACATGATGGATTCTTGGTTTCTGGGGAGCAGATTGTGGCCCTTTGCCTTTGAAATTGAATGATTGGTGGATGGAATCCCCCCCCCTCTCTCTCTCTCTCTCTCTCTCTCCTCATTATTATTAATTAAATATTTTTTCAAATTTAATTTTGAAATAAAAATTTATTAAAATTTTGGATGAAAAACCGAACCGTTTGATGCCGGTATGAAACGTTGTGACGATATTCGTTCGGGTCTAACTTTTTTATTACGGGAATTAGTTATTATTCTTAGAGAGGAGCTGACAATACTATACCACTATCTAGATCATCTTGCACTTGATAACATTGGAATGGTCTTAGTTTATTAATAGACGAACCGTTTTCTTTTAGTTGTGGTAGCTTCCACGCTAGCTAGCTGGTTAGCTCGTAAAATTTAGAGTCGTGATTTTGGTCATTTTGGAGTTCGGTAGAAAAGGCGGATGTACTTTAGAAGCTTCTAGGGTTTTTTTAATACTATCAATGGATGTGGGTCCCACTTGAAATGCTAAACATTCTACATTAGAATATATGATTGAATTTTTCATTAAGCTTTCATGCTACCATCTAAACATAATTATATACGGACCCGTTCTTTTGACGAAGAGCGTAAATTTTAATTGTCGAAAAACCTAGAAAGCTCAGTAAAAATGAAAAATTGAAGGGTTATAATTGGGGTTATTACGGATGGTGTTTTAGTACCAAGTAGCAATTTTAACTGTCAAACCACTTAGAAAGTCGGATAAAAATGAAAATTTGAAGCCCTAGAATAAAAGAAGGGTTACAATTGTGGTTATTATGAACAAATGCAACGTAAATTTTAACGGTAGAGAAATCTAGAAAGTTCGATAAAAAACAAAACACGTTGGCAGAATTGAAACAAAACTCTAGAGTAAAAAAGGGTTAGAATTGTGATTATTACGAACAGCTGGCCTTTGTACTAGTAGCAATTGTAACAAAGAATGTAAATTTTAACAATCGAGCCATCTAGAAAGCTCAATAAAAAAACAAAACATGTTGGAACAATAGAGGCAGAATTGAAACAAAACCCTAGAATAATAGAAAGGTTACAATTGTGGTTATTACGAACAGTTGGCCTTCGTTCTAGTAGCAGTTTGAACGAAGAACGTAAATTTTAACAATCGAGACATATAAAAAGCTAGCTCGATAAAAAATGAAACACGTTGGAACAGTGGAGGCAGAATTGAAACAAAAACTCAAGAGTAAAAGAAGGGTTAGAATTGTGGGTATTACGAACACGTGCGTACGTTACAGTATCGATTCGGCATCTAAAAAGCTCGGGGTGAAGAAGTTAAGAGTAAAGTGGTGGTAGGGGTTTATAGAAGAAGTAGGGGAAGGAGATGAGGACCACACAAAGGGCATAGACATAATCATATTGATCAAAATTTAGATCTCCATCAATCTCAAGAACTCAGATCCTCTCTCTCAGAGAGAACAGAGAGAAAGAGAGAGGATGAATCTGAGCCGTTGAATGTTGGGAGTGTTAGTTAGGGTTGTGAGGACTAAAATGAGTACAAAACAAAATGATGAGAGGTAGAAGCAGAATGTGTCTGGGAGATGTCTGGTAATACCCATAGATAAATGGATTTTTTTTTTTTTTTTTTTTTTTTTTTTTTTTGCC
>NW_019272019.1:2668813-2678216 GCF_002738345.1 Cucurbita maxima
TTTTTTTTTTTTTTTTTAGTTTTTAATTTTATGTTTAATAAGTTTTCATATTTCATTATGTTTAATGGTTATTTTTATATTAAAAATAGTTTAAATTAATTGATCTTTAATGAAAATTTTAAAAATATATTGAATAGATTTAATTACAACGTTTAAGAATTTATTAAAAATAAAATTAAAAGTTTAATGACTTATTATATATTTTTTTTAAAAAAATTTAAAACTAAATATATGTGAAGTTAAAAAGTTCAAAATAATTTATTGCACTTAGAGCCTTCTAGCTGAGGGCATGTTTGTCTGGGCGTCACACATCAGTCTCTGATCGATGGAACAATTTAAGCAAGGAAAGTCGAAAAAATGGATCCATAACCTTAGAAAAAAGTTTGGCTTCGAGGGCTGGGCACAGGGTCTCAGTCCCAAACCTGTTAGCTGTTAGCAGACTGCTCAAGCTACTCCTACGGCAAGAGCGAGTTGGTCCAAGACAGACGGGAAACGACTCCTTCAAAGTTCTATTTCCATTTTTTTTTTCTTTTTAAGAAAAGATGATACAAAATTCATTTGTTTGTTTCCTAACCAGTTGTTTTATAATGGTTCTAATTGATTTGAATTTTTTTACCAAATTCTAAATTTAAAAAATGTACTTTTAAAAAAAATTATAAATTTTGAGATTATCGTTTGGAAATAGATAAAAACAATAAACTTACAAATAAAAGCCATAAAAACTACCCATAACATTAGATAAAACCTAATATAATTTAAATAAAAAATAAAAGAAAATGTGAATTTGAGGACGATAAACATAATTATATATATATATATATATATATATAAATGATCTATGTAATTTACATATTAAGTCCACGCCTTGAAAAAACGACACTTCTGGGAAGTTTAAATGAAGCACATAACATCCATTTGCCTGGTGCCACAAGTCGGACCCTTCGCATATCAACATCAACAGCAACCTCAGTTAGTGCAATTCTTATCCGCTGCAATATTCATATCAGTTGTTGCAAAATAAAGAGTCATATAGTAGGAAAATGATGAATGAAGGAAGCTCAAATTGAACATTTTAGGATCAAACCTCGTGAAAGTCGAATTCTGGATCTCGAGCTTTTGAGAATCCATAAACATGGATCGTTGGCGATATGAATTCTACATCCGATCGGTCTCTTAGTATGCCTTTGAAAGTATCTGCAGTGTAGGAAGAGAGACGGTTATGGGACGACGGGATTACATAATCTTAAACTAAAAAATGATAAAAGATCAAAAAACAGACGTCTGAAACCGTCCAGGCCCACTGCTAAGCCACCATGGGGTGGATTCCCAAAACCTCTCCCTCGTAGATGCATTTAAAACCTTGAGGGGAAGTCTCGAAGGGAAAGCTCAAAGAGAACAATATCTACTAATGGTGGGCTTGAGCTGTTACAAATGGCTGTTAAACGGACTAAATCCTAGAAGATTTTATGGCATGGCATGAGTGAAGGTTGTAGTATGATGCTGATGCGGAGTGTGATATAGGTGGGAGAGGGCAAAGGGATTTGGATCAAACCTAGATATTCAGCAGCATCATTTGGTAAATTCATGACAACTTGTGTAATTTTTGGAGCTTTCTCACTTGCAAACATAGCGCTGATGAACCTCCTTCCTTCCATGTTAAAAACCTTGAAAGTGGTAAAACAGAGTAATGAATGAGAAGGAATACTACCTCTTTCACACGTTATAGAGATCGCATACTAACAATTGTTAGGAACCACGAACTTTTACAATGGTATGATATTGTCCACTTAGCATAAGCTTTTGTAGCTTTGCCTTTTGGCCTCATATCAATGGAGATGTACTTTTTGTTAAGAATCACGGATCTCCACAATGGTATGATATTGTCCACTTTGAGCATAAGCTCTCGTGGCTTTGTTTTGGGCTTCCCTAAAAGGCCTCATACCAACGGAGATAATATTCCTCACTTATAAACCCATGATCTTCCACTAAATTAACCAATGTGGGACTCACTTCAAATAATCCTCAACATTTTTACTTGTAAACTCGTGATCATCCGCTTAATTAGCCAATGTGGGACTCCCTCCCAACAATCCTCAACACATTATACCCTTTTTCACGAGAAAGCATGACCAAAGTTGCAAATTTTAAAGATATCATACCTCAATCTTCCTCTCGAGCTTATTGAGAACACTATTTCTTTCTAGATATTCAACCGCATTGGGGTTCAAATCATTGGCATATACTTTCTTTACTATTCTTGCGGCAGATATGGATATTGGACCGACACCAGCAAAGACATCACCTGTTGATTCCCATTTCAGAACAAGTGGTCAATTATTATTTTTGCCCTATAAGAGTCGTCGATGGCAGAAAGTAAACTTCAGAAAATATTTATAAAACTAAGACAGAGAAGTTCTAAGTGAATCTAGGACAAACATACAAACAACATCTTTGCACGTAAAGCCACTTAGTAGCCTGTGTCTCTCGGTTGCGAGCCTTGAATTCCAGTACCTACAAGGAGGGAGAGATTAAAAATCCTTCCCAAAATTTTGAACTTTTAATCTTAACAAATTCCTTTAATCATAATTCATCTATGAGTTTTAAGAATCTTTTCAAGAGATTATCACCTTAGTCGCATTAAGGGAATGCTAAAATCACCTTCATCGTGTTCGAATTCAAAATCAGTTCTGAACACTCCTTCAATCATTCAAAATCAGTTTAACCTTAATTTTACACACTTAAAAACATGATTTTCATACCATCAAAATTGATTTTGAACGATTGAAAGCATGTTTGAGAGTGATTTGCAGATGACTATCAATTTCAACCTCACTTCCAACATATCCTAAAATCGCGTTACATGACTATTCCAAATATTGTTATTCTGAGGCAACTTATCATGATACTTGATAAAAGGGAAAGAAATATCAACTAATTTTATACTAGCTTTTGCGGAGAGAAGAACTTACACGGTTGCCAAGTCCAAATGAAATCGTAAACCATTCTCAACTACAGTGGTCACAAGGGAGTGGTTACCAGCCAAAACTTCAAGTTGCATTGTCCTGTAATCATTGTTGATGACATCAATCTTATTCACTACTGTTTGTATCTTTGGCTTATTTTTATCCAAAACAACCTGAATGGAAAGGCTACTTTCTTATGAGAACAAAATTGAATTCCCTTATATTTGATACAAGACATATATATAACCTAATTTACCTTGGCTATAAGCTTCTTGTATGGGAGATGTTCATCTCTAAGGTTTAGGTGTGCAATATGTCCAACGGTTTCAAAGGCTGAAGGAATAATCATATCCTTTGGGAGCAAGGCCTCCAAAACCTGAAAGCAGTGCAAAGGACTTTCAATAGTGAATTTTAACAGCCAATTTGTGCAATCTGACATTCATCAAGCAGGGACGAACAATATACTGATATCATTTAGCTAAACAACTCGAGAAAGGGGCATATGGTTTAGTCGGGAGCTTGTAAATGAATATAATAATTAAAACTATATCTTTTTTAACATAAAAATCAGTAGAATGTGTAAAGCAGACAACAACTTATAGAACAAAAGTCATATGCATAACAGTGAAGATTTTATGTTGATAAAGATTAACAGTATCGATATTTTTTTCTAGTTCAACGATTTCTAGTTCAACGAAATGCGGGAATGGAAGATTCGAACTTCTGACTCCTTAGTCAACAGTATATGACTAAACCAGTTGTGCTCGGCTTAGGTACCACCACGTTGACATATATATGTTAATATGAGTGTGTATGTGTAGCGTGTATGCCCGTATCCAATTTTTAGAAGATAATATGTTGTCACATTTCCACCTCTTAGCTTCAGAAACATTCAGATAACCAATCAACCATGTAAAGAAATGATTGAACGCTAAGTTTACTGAAACTAGAATTCTTCAATCAAAATGGATTGACACATAGAAAACGGAATAGATTTAGAGACTAAAACTAAGCAATCAAAATGAAACGATAGAATGAATTAGATTATAAAAAATAAAAAATAAAAACAAATAACAAGAACACCAAAATTCTCCCTTTTGTGAATACCTCATTCATCTGCCAATAATCATAATATAAAGTAAGCCTGCACCTCACAAGCTCAATTGTTGATTTCATGCTTTCTTGGGTTTCTCCTTTCAGCAGAGCCTGAAGTACAAGAAACCAGAAAATTTTTATTCTAAAATACAAGAGCGACCAAGATAAGGTTCTCATCAACTTCAGGCTAATGTTGAACAAGGAACTATCTGAACACGGATCAAGAAACATGAATGAAGCAACAAATTCTCATATCAAAATGTTGAACAAGTAACTATCAAAACACTAAATGCAGATCAAGAAACATGAATGAATTAACAAATTCTCATATCAAAATGTAGAACAAGTAACTATCAAAACACTGGACGCGGATCAAGAACAATGAATGAAGTAACAAATTCTCATATCAAAATGTTGAACAAGTAACTATCAAAACACTAAATGCAGATCAAGAAACATGAATGAAGTAACAAATTCTCATATCAAAATGTTGAACAAGTAACTATCAAAACAGCTACCTTAATCGCCTCTGGAAGCTCTTCTACGCCTTTGTCTGCATATCGTTCGTCCAAAAGCAACAATCTAGTCGAACCCCTCCATTTTCCACCCTTGAACTCATCTCCCAACAATCCCTTCATATCATCCCCTTCCAGTTCCTCACTCTCCACGACCTCCACAACGGAAAATTCACTTTTCCCCATTCTTTTAATCCCCTCGTCTTTCCCTTCTTCCTTCTTCTCCTTCTTTTTCTTCGGCCTCGACATTTTCGCCAAATGTCTGAAGTTCACATACCCTTTTGAATCGAACGTTTTCACTAGCTTTTCCCTGTACAACACGGGACTCAGAGGCTCCCCATCGTCCTCAGCTTTCCCATAAATTCGCCGGTGCAGCGAATCAATATCAACTCCATCTCCGTCGTCGGAATAGCTCCGATTCTGCTCTCCCACAAGCTCTGCCAGTTCGGCCTCGACCTCGTCGCCGGGAACTCTTGCAATGTTGCGAATCCGTGGCCAGTTCAAGAGATGGCCACGCAGCCGATTCTCAAGCTCGAAACAACCTCTAGAAGTAATTCGAAGTGCAGCAATGTCAAAAATCCGAATGAAGGCATCTTCATCTAATATAACTTCTTCACTTTTCTCGTTCTGCAACCGCTCCCTCTCTGGATTTCCAATTACGGTCTTGATAACAGGTTGAGAGTTATCAAGAGGAAGCTGTCTGGATACCGATGGAAATCGATGGTGGCCCTTGCGAAGAGAAGGTCCATAGGAGAAAGTGTGGCCGGAAAATTGAGATTGGGAGTGGATTATGGTGGAGAACGGTGGGGTGAAGTATATCGGGAGAAAGCGCTTCGACGGGAAGATGAATTTCGGTGTAAAGGCGGTGAGAGGAAGCGACTGTGGCCTCAGGAAAAGCTTTGTAACCATAATCTCACGGGCAAGTGATTCAAGCTACTGGTTAGAAGTATCCATGGCGACTGCGGATTGAAAGTTGAAGATAAACCAAAATTTGAGGAGGGTTTAAGATTTAGACAAGGCTTCTTTTGTTTGGGCCGTCTTTGGCGGTAAATATGGGCTGCTCAGTTCCGTTTGATTGGTTTAGTACCAAAAAAATAACTAAAGAAAGAAAAAAATACGAAAATTAAAATCTTATTTATTTATTTATTTTTTTGTACTATCCTAATTTGTGAGATCCCACGTTGATTAGAGAGGAGAACGAGTGCCGGAAGAACGCTGGCCTTGAATGGAGGTAAATTGTGAGATCTCACATCGATTGGAGATAAGAACGAGTGTCAGCAAGGATGTTGAGCCCTAAATAGGGTGGATTGTGAGATTCCACGTCGAGCTAGGGAGGAGAACAAAACCTTCTCTATAAGGGTCTGGAAACCTCTCCGTAGCAGATGCATTTCAAAAACTTTGAGGGGAAGCACGAAAGTGAAAGCCCAAAAAGGACAATATCTACTAGCAGTGGCTTTGGACTGTTACAATTAGTATCATAGCCCAACACCAAGTGGTGTGCCAGCGATGATGCTGGGTCTCGAAGGGAAGAGGGGTAGATTGTGAGATTTCACATCGGTTGTAGATGAGAACGAGTGTCAGCGATGACGATAAGCCCCGGAGGGGGTTCATTGTGAGATCCCACATGAGTTGGGAAGGGGAACAATCATATTTAACATACCGGCAAGTCAAGAGACTAGTTTTCTAAAATTCATATATTTAATTAAATGATAGTTTACATAACCTCAATTTTTGTCCCAAGGGTCATTGATCCTTAAACCATACAAGAAAGTTATGATTCGTGCTCAATTCTAAAAGCATGTGATAGTCGTTCATAAAGGTACATATTCACACTCGGATACCAATTCCAACTTCATATTGACTTTAATTGGGAGTGTATGTGGTCGAGCACTAGACCAACTCGAGATTTAGTTGTAGGCCAACGTTTATGGTAGTTGATTGACCTTCGTTTTGACGCCATATCAAAATTTCGCTCGATCGAAAACATAGCATTGAGATGAGTAAATTGACTTCTAAATAGATAATTTTTTCTAATATGAATCAATATTGGATCTCTGGAGTGTTTAGCAAAGAGAGACTTACTTTGACTTTCATTACAAATACATGTGTTGATAAATGAAAATCTTTACCTCTACAATTGTATGAAAAATAAAGATTTATTAATCTGAACCCAACTAAACTATAATTAAGGTTCAAATCCCCCTACTAAACATAATTACATTGCGATTTTCTGTGAGAAAGAAAAAAATTAATGTAATAATTGTACAAATTAAGTTTTGTAGTTTTTATTTAATTAATTTTTTGTTAACGTCTGTGATGAACAAAATCGACAATGACGTTTTTCAAATTTGTAATGAAAAATGCAAAAATCGGCTTTGAAACGCCATTTCGAACCTTATTGGCGCCCTTTCGCTGTAATAGATCAATCAATGCGTAAGGTTGAATTCCGAGCAGCTAAACGGTCTTGCTTCAGAAATTCTTCCATGACGTCTATGTCATTGTATTCGCCGGAACCCATCGCCGCCATACTGGCCTTGTCGTCCGGTGACCCGAATCCGAACCTCCAGCGGTGGAAACAGAGAATCGAAACCGAAGTGCAGATAATAGCTCCGGTTTTCCCCCACAAAACCAAGCTTAGAAGACATACCAGTAGCACAAACCAACCGCTGAAGATTTTTCTGAAATTAATCTGTGTGTACAGTCGATTCGATGCAGTTGGATAGAGTCGAAATGATGAGTCGCTTTTTTCCGTGGAGGAAGGAGACGAACTGTAGAACGAGGAGGATGAAAATGGCTCAGAACTACGGGTAGAATAGTTGCGGTAATTTAGATCTGAACCACTTCTTGATCTGCTGCTAAACCAGGACGGAGCTAGATGCCTTTGAGACTCCTTCGAATTTTGATATTGTTTCGCTTTCCTTTTTCCAATCTTCTTTGCCTGCAACACACAAACAACATCCGGAAATCGCGTCGGTAAAAAATCAATAGAACAATCGAAGTAAATCAGTCGCGTAAAAAGAAGAACAGAGAACGAAATTGATGCGTTTCATTTCGATTTCAAAAGGCGTTTTAAATCGGCGGACAAACCAATGAATTTCCGAATATGACAGCCCTAACCGCCCGCGACCAAGCACCGCGACCGCCTTTCTTTTTCCAGCGACTGGAATCTTCATCGCCTCCATCCACCAGCAGCACATTGTCTCTCACCGTCGTGAATGGAAAAACCTGCTCCTTTGGAGCGCTATGGCCGACAGGGCTACCGGAGGCCGCCGCTCGGAAACACGGAAACAATTTGTTCCTCTTCTTGGATTTGGTTACAACGATGGACTCCATTTGACATAAAACTCAAAACTCGAATCTCTGTGCAGTTTGCGAGGATTTAGCAAGGCATTTTGGAGGCTAGAAAGTGTAATGGATTTGAGAATGAGAATCTGAACTTGAAGAACAGTTGGTGTTGTGTTCATGGAGGAGACGAGTGGATGGCGTTCGAGATTTGGAGCGCTGGGGGCGGGCGAGGATATAGGGCGCGCTTCGTCTGGCTTCACCGTTGAAATATCTTTTAAACTAATAATATAAATGTCTATAATTTTCTAATCCCTAAAATGGATGACTTAATTATCTTATAAATAAGTAATTAATTATCTCTCTTATGGGTTAATCTAATTTATAATTCAATTGGCATATTTTAGTATATATTTAATTAAAATTTCATATTTATATATTTATGCTAGTAGATATTGTCATCTTTGATATTTGGCTTTTGGCTTGAGGGGTTTATCCTCAAAGCCTACACCTTTATAAATGGTGGTTTGTTCTTCTCCCCAACCAATGTGGGACATCACAATCCACCACATGATCCAATTTTATTAGCTCAAGTCAATAAGAATTTGTCAGTTACTTTCCTATAATAATTAATTATGAAATATATCTTAAATATTTATAATCCGCTAATATTTTATTTAGATATTATTTGTTCATTTGTATTTAAAATAAAAAATAAAATTACTGAATTTTTAAGCTTTCCTTTCTCGGTCTTGCGTTGCGAGGAGACGAAGAAAATGGAAAAATCGCGCGGCATATAAAAGCTCTGTTCCTCATCATTTTCCCCGCTACTTCCGCAGTGTGAGCAACAGCGTATTCAGTTTCTTTCGTTTTTTTCTTTCTTTCAGCTTAGGGCAAAGGGAAAGGAATATATTCTTCCTCTTTCTGCACTCTCTCAATCCTCCATATCCATTCCAATTTCGCTCAAATGACCGACGCAATGGACCTGCTTCGATCTAATCTCTTGCGCGTTCGGATTCCGGAGCCTACCAATCGCATCTACAAGCAGGAATGCTGCTTGTCTTTCGACACGCCGGTATTATCTTCTTCTTTTTGTGTGTTCCGTCGTCATTTTAACTGTCTTTTCTCTGTTGAATCCTTCATTTTGTTTTACTGCGCTGGAATTCCGGTGTTCAGTTGTGAGAAGCTCTGTATTTGTCGAGTGTTTGCTTCAGAACTGTTTTTGTTCTCAAGGAAGTAGCGATTCTGCCCTTTTCGTGGATTTTTGCTCATCTGGATGGTTATTTGATGTGAACATTTGGATTGAAGTTGTTTTGAAGCTATTGTCGTTAATGCCTTCGTTCAAGTGTCAATTCGTAGAAGCTCTACTTTTTTAATGGCTGTATTTGTTCTCTGTTCGGAGATTTGTCCATGCAATTCAGTCATACAGTGAGTGAGAGATACTTTAGTTCACATATATACAGTCCATTTCTTAATGTGGACAAAAAAAAAAAAAAAAAAAAAAAAAAAAAAAAAAAAAAAAAAAAAAAAAAAAAAAAAAAAAAAAAA
>NW_019272019.1:2678713-2685320 GCF_002738345.1 Cucurbita maxima
GGAAAAAAAAAAAAAAAAAAAAAAAAACGTGAATATAGTTCAAATGAATTAAAATATATGGTTAGATTTATTCTGTAGTAAGATATTAAGAATGTTAAAGGTTGTTTCATTGTGAACAACAGAACAAGTAAGCCCGCAAAATACCTGGCTAAGATTCAAGAATCTGTTCAACCTAACATTATTCATAGTTTTCCTAGCTTGAATAGAAACACATTATATGCAGATCAAGGAATATAAATGACATTCTTATTTCCATGCGTATGAAAATATTGGATCAGTAACATTTACCTCGGTCACCTCCAGGGACTCTTCTATGCCTTTGCCTGCATATTGTTTATCCAAAAGCAACAAGATGCTTTCCATACATTTTTATGACGTCCTTCACTTTTTGTCTGGGGAAGCTCTTCTTCTATGCCACTGTCTTATGATGTTTGTTTTCTTTTGAGTTTCAGAGATCAGAAGGTGGTTTGTACATTGATTTGAATACATTTCTAGCTTTTGGGAAGGATTTTGTAGTTTGGAACTATGAGAGGACTGGAAATCCTGTGTATTTGCACATAAAGCAAAGAAAGAAGTTGGTTCCTGAAGACAGGCCTTCAAAGAAACCTACTCTCTTAGCTATAGGTATTTTTTTACCACAACGTTTATTAATCTTAATCTATCTTCTTCTGGTCACCTTTCTTATGTGTTTGGAATACATACCCAATTTTTTTTATAGCTTTTTGTATTTTTCTAATAAGTTGCTGGTACTCTATTAAGTTGTTGCTTCCAATAGCATCATTGGTACATTAGTAAGTTGATGATATGACTCACTTTTACTTATATGTAGAAATAGGAATATTTGAAAACTTTTTTCCATATGAATTTAGATAGGGAAACATAGTATTGTCAATATGTATAGATAATATTTTTGGTCAGAGAGGACTTCTCATTGATTGTATGAAAGATAAAAAAAAGGTGGCCAAAGATCCAACTCTAGGAACTTACAATGCAACGACTCCAAGAGAGATTTTGAAATGTGGATCACTATAAAAATTTTCAGTCTAGTGTACTACCAAGGCGATAATAAAAGTTTAGCTAGTGCTCAAATTTCTCCCCTAACTTTAGATTTATCCAAGGGAATCCTGTTATTTCCATAAGTTTAGCTAGTGCTCAAATTTCTCCCCTAACTTTAGATTTATCCAAGGGAATCCTGTTATTTCCATTCAAGCTTAGCTCCCATAGCAATGATGTGCCAACATTCATTTCGATAATCCTCGACTATTTTTTACTTATAGTGTATACCCAACTTCAAACTAAAATGAATGTGGATGAACAAAGTGATCCTAGTTTCCTTACCTTTTTTTAACAGACCCAGCATGTTGTTGTAAGGGCCTTAGGATTCTCTGATTCACCTCCTCTGCTATGATTCCCTAAAGATTGAGTGCCTACAATTTCTTTTTCCAAAAAAACTAGGGAGTCTTATGCCACCGCACAACTTTTGGTGATTTCCAACTGTTTACAAACCTTGCTTTCGCATGTGAAAAGAGAGGCTTGAAAGAGTAACTTTTGGAAATGTCAAGCGTCTGAGCTTTTCTATTTTATTATAATCCTTATTTCTAATCTTTAACTTCAGTTGGTTATCTTCAAACTCTTGCTCAACTAGACCTCTGCTGTGAAATTTAGATTCCAATTGCCATCAATCATCACTGTGGTTTCTTACCAAGGATTTATTTTTTCAGAGTGCACAGTTAAACAAATTTCAAGTGTGTCCCATTATCTTCCCCCTGGGTTATTTTTTAAAAAGTAAAAAAAATAAAAAATAAAAAAGTGCCACATTAGTTTTCGATTAGTTAATTAACATAAAGCGGATGGTAGGGACCAAAATGCTACTAAACCCATACCTTGGGGGTTAAAATGTCAAGTTTGAAAACTCGTGGACCAAATTGCTACCAAACTCAAACCTTAGAGACTAAAAGTATATTTTCCCCCGAAATCTACTTGTTTGCAAAGGAAGTAGCGGTTAGGATAAAAGTAAGTCTCTATTAATGTGTCACTCGTGTAAAGGAGGGGTACATGAATGAACTGAGACCACATCCGAAAGAGAGCAATCCTGGGAATAGGATGACTAAGAAAGGCTTAAAAGAATTGAAAGTCACTACCTATACCAACAAGGTGCACCTTCCTTTTCGGTGGAATTATAGAAACTCCATGATTAAACGTGCTTTACTTGGAACGATTCTATGTTGGGTGACCTCTTAGAAATTTTCCTGGGATGCATGTGAGTTGGGACAAAATATGTTGGAAGGACTCGTGTCGATCTGTGGGGATAGTCTGCACTCTTAAGAAGCGAGGAGTAAGTAACGTGATCATGTCGCAGGGGATGCAACATAATGCCTGGATCATCAAATGCCAAATCTGGATTTTGAATTTTGTGCATAGGGCGATACAATAAATAATAACAGGATAGAATGAAGATCATTTTCTGTTAAGAAAAGTTAAGTAATAGTGTGCTATTATCCCTCATTCACTAGGCTAACAATTGAGTTTGCTTACTGATGGCAGCCTATCTATGGTATTGATATCCTTGAGTTTTTCACCTTGTTCAACTTCAGATGTTGTAGGATCTAGTGGGAGTGCTGTGTCATTGGTCCAGGTTTACATAGGGCTTAGTCACTCGTGGTAATAAGACGAACGAAGCATTATAATCTTTGCTTCATGAACCCTTTGCTCTTCCCATTTCTAAAGTGTTTTTTTTTTATCATTTTGTTACTTTTTACTAAATTAATATGATTATTTTTTCTTTTCAAATTACAAATAACATTCCTTTTTAAATTTATTTTGCACTCATATTAGACAATATGATTGTTTCCCATTCGTGTAAATGTTTTCATTGTATAATAATTAGTTTCTTTGCTTACTTATTTGACTGATTATGATATAATTGGTATAAAGAAACTGTAATCTTCACGGTCCAAGCTTTCAAAATTTGGTTTCTGTTGCGTAACCTATTTTGGTTAAGAAATTAAATCAATTTATTTTAGCATTCTGCTCTCTTCAGTTAATACCAAGTTTTGTTCTCGTGAGTAGAAATGTGGATAAAGTGCTTTTACTGAAATAATATTCTCTACTGCACACCACCAAGAATGCATATCATGAAACTTCCTAATAGCGTAATTTGGGAACATCCATTCAATACTTGTGATTCTTATTGTTATCTTTCTTCAGGAGTTGATGGTGGGTTTGATAACAATGAACCCGAATATGATGAAACTTATAATATAGTGATACTGCCTAATTATGCGACTCTTCCATTTCCTTCTGTGGAGCTGCCAGAGAAGGTGAAAGTCCTTTCCCCACTCCCATCCCTTATCTGGAGCAGAAAACATTTTTTGTTAATATTTTAAACCCAGGCTTATGCTACGATTGCAGGTGAGGCTGGCAGTTGATGCTGTCTTATTGGCTGAGAGCACTGAGAGAAAAGAGCAACTTGCAGCATGGACAGCTGATAAGAAGCAGATTAGTTCATATGCAATGAATCTGCAGCAGATTGACAATGGTGTTACAGTTCCTCCTTCTGGATGGAAGTGTTCGAAATGTGATAAAACTGAGAATCTGTGGCTTAATTTAACAGATGGAATGATCCTTTGCGGGAGAAGAAATTGGGATGGAACAGGAGGTAACAACCACGCTGTTGAGCACTACAAAGAGACTGGCTATCCTCTTTCTGTTAAGCTAGGGACAATCACAGCTGACCTCGAAGCAGCAGGTAATGTTTTGCTTGATAAAGGTGTCAATTTCACTTTATAATGTATTCATCTTGATTGATTCATTTACTTTTTAATAAAAATCAAATCATTCATCTGAAATGGGAAAAAAAAAAAAAAAAATGAAGGCTGCTAAAAATTCGTCAGAAGAACCATCAAGAACAAAAGAATTCCTATCTCTAGCTTTGCAAATATTACCTAAGTTAATACACTTAACTGTGCAAAGCGGAGAGGGGAATGGAGGGCATATATTATCCAAGTTACTACAACTTGTTGGGACCAAATATTGCAGGATTAACCACATGTTCTGTAAGAATTAGTTGAGACATATAAGCTACCTTTAACACCTAAAAGTATATAAATAGTTGTGAGGGGGTGGTGGTGGTAGAGGGATGCCTCAGAGAAGTTTAACTATTGAAAACTCTTGTTGAGACACAAAAAACTCTACTTTATATGGGGGATGTAAAGTGAGTTTTTCCTTATCCGTATCCTGGTATGTTTTTCCTTTATTCTTGTAATGGGAGGGGTAACATTAGAAATAGAGTGAAAAATAACTTTTCTTAGTGTGGGAAATGGAGAAGCGGAGGGCGGATTGGATTGAGGAAACAAATGAGTTGGCATAAGGCGGTGACTTGTATTTATGGGAAGGATTAGCGTAGATGGACTACATAACACAAGAAAGCAGGCCATGCATGGAGTCCTTGGTGAAACATTTTGAATGTTTATTTTTATTTTTATTTTTGCACCATGCAGAATCTTTCAATTATTAGTGTTGGTAATGGTAGTAAGACCTCCTTTGGGAATAACGTTTAGGGTGTTTCCTTTGGTTCTTTGCCAAACCATTTCTTTCTGTTTTCCTTAATGATTGGAATTTTTGGAAGAAAGTAGTTCTGTTACTTTACACTCGTTTTGTCTTTTATCACAGCTCAGATGTTTGAATTTTATTTGTGGGTGATGTTTTTGTGGCAGCTCAGATGTTTACTCTTATCCAGAGGATGATAGTGTCTTGGACCCAATTCTAGGACAGCATCTTGCTTTCTTTGGCATTGACTTTTCATCCTTACAGAAGGTTGGGTATTCTCTAACAGAATGCTTGGAGAGCTTGTTTAATCTTGCAGGGAGATTATATGTTGACAAATATGGAAACTGGATATTTTTAGTTCAGATCAAAAGTTATTTGTCGTGGTGTACTATAAGCTGCATTTGCAGTGTATATCTTGATCTTATGATGTGGTTTTTCTGCAATTTGCAATGGACCCACAATCTTTGTAGGATAGGAACTTTATAATGGTTTTGATTTAATTTTTGCACCTTGCTATGGCTATTATCTCATTATCAATTTTCCATCTGAAATGAGGCAAATAATAGTTTATAATTCTAATGCTATTACATAATAGAAATGTTTCATTCTCATAGGAGAGAAAATTATGATGCAATTTTTTCCCCAGTGAAAATTGAACTTAAGAGGGGTTGAAGATGCCATTGAGATAAGGGTGGGAAAATGGTAAAGAAGATACTAGAATAAGTATCCAAAGAACATGACAAGGACATCAGACAAGAAGTGACAAGCGGGGAAGGTTTAGGCGGACGGAGGGGGGAGAGAGGGCGGAGCTTGAGGACTCAGGTCCAAAATCTCTGACTTTGTGGAATAGTGATCATGGCAGGAAATTGTTGATCGAAGGTGACGTCCCAAATGGGCATTGTTGCTGATGTTTGATCCACCTTTGCTTGTAACGGTTATGAGCTTCTTCCTACATTTTTGCCTACTGGTTTGAGCTTCAGTCTAAGGACAATTCACCTAATCTTGTGGAGGGCCATTTTGGTGGGAGTCAGATTGATTGGTCTAGTCACTGTTGGCATTTAGGATTTAAGCTTCTGTTGGATGGCCACCCTCCCACTTTAAAGGAAAGTCAAAATGTGTAGGAAACAAAATTTGGTTTGATAGGGTAGGACTTGAATTATCTTCAATGAATTATAACATTATCGCTCACTACCTTGACATATCCTCTATCCCTGTTCAACTCTGCCGTAGTGGTGATCACATCACATTGAGCCTTTAATGTAAACGTTTTTCTACACACACACACACATATTTATTTATTTACTTCTTAATTTTGTTGTTTTGTTCTTCTTTCTTTTATAACTATCTTTTAATTGTAGCTGTATGGACACTGTTTTGAGGGATTTGACTAGTTATTTGTTGTGACAGTTAGATCTTGAAAAACATTTTAATATTTTCTTAAAAATTGAATTAACACTTATATGTTGACTTTCCGATCTTGTTTCTCTTTTCTATGTGCCCAATCTTGTTGAAAGCAGCTTCTATTTTCATTTTCAGACTCAAATGACCACTGCTGAAAGAGAGCTTGACCAAAACACTAATTTTGATTGGAATCGGATACAAGAAAGTGGGCAGGAAGTTGAACCAGTTTTTGGGCCAGGTTACACGGGGCTTGTTAATTTAGGAAACAGGTATTGATGTATTATTGACTGTTTATTAAATTTGTGTATCTAATTTTTTCTTGGCTCACAATTATGTTTTTTTTTTCGTGCAGCTGCTACTTGGCAGCGACAATGCAAGTTGTATTTTCAACGCATTCATTCTGTGAAAGGTCCACATAAAATCTACATTGATTTATTACAGCAAACTGTGTTGTAACATTCCTTCTCAAATTTACTTTTCCTCGGGTATGTTTTCAGATACTACACAAAACAGAGTTTAAAATCGGCTTTTGAAACTGCTCCTGCAGATCCGACTGTTGACCTTAACATGCAGCTGTAAGTGGCTAGGAAATTATAAAGCTTTATAGTTACCTAGTATTTTTCTTCCTTTGGGGGGGTGGGGGGGGGGGGGGGGGGGG